>NW_008710315.1:750260-764605 GCF_000327385.1 Lottia gigantea | reverse complement strand
TGTGTTTGATTATGGTATGTGTTTGAGTCATGGCATGTGTTTGATTCATAGTATGTGTCTGATTCATAGTATTTGTTTGTGTCATGGTATGTGGTTGATTCATGGTATGTGTTTGATTCATGGTATGTGTTTGTGTCATGGAATGTGTTTGATTCATGGTATGTGTTTGAGTCATGGCATGTGTTTGATTCATAGTATGTGTCTGATTCATAGTATGTGTCTGATTCATAGTATTTGTTTGAGTCATGATATGTGTCTGATTCGTTGTATGTCTTTGAGTCATTGGTGCCACAAGTTATTAATTGAAACTGTATGGTTATTTTTACAGTGTCGTAATCAAATTAGAATGTGTGAACAACAGATTAAACAAAGAGGTAGAATGGCTGAAGCAAGATGGTCTTCAGATAAATGTCAACAATCAGCTACAGGAAAAGGTACGAACATTAGATTAACATATTTCAATATATTTTCATAGGATTATAGTAATAGCCAATTTGATATATATATGATTTTGCTTGGATTTTTTTGCGGATATTTGTGGTCTCCATTGTAATCTAACAAATTTTCTACCACAGTCCTGTTCTAAAGACGCTATATTTAACCAATTATAGCCTATCAAGTTTCTTGATAACATAACGAGTTGTGGGATAGCAAAACCCAAAAAGAGCAGTATGATAGCCACTTTGAACAGTTGGCAAAATGCAGACACCTGATTGTAGCTTACTCAGGCCCACATGATAACTCTGCACAATATTCCATCAACGAATGATTTTCTTTTGCTCCAGAAAAAGAACATACTGTAGTTGAATTATTAATCAATCAACTCTGTGTACTATTTTGTAGGTGCTACAATATCTAAAGTGTTAACAGTGCTAGACTTATTTGATAGACATAAATTTGATTTGGTAGACAATGCTAACAATATGGATTCATTATATAATAAAATATTTGCTTGCACTCAGAATCAAGACAGTAATGAGGTAAGGGAATGGGAGACAGGGTCGTCATTTCTCATAAAATCTTACGAGAAAAATTTGATGCAAGAAAGATCATACTTTTGACAAACATATTGGCAAATTGAGCAAGAATGGTCCTATTGGTGATAAGTGGAACTCTTCATTGTAAAGTTACATTAAGCCCTTTATTTTCCCTGGTGACCAAAAATTGGATTGTGGTTATGATTTGATCATAAGTTGTTACTTATATAAGTCTGATGATTAAAATAAAATATTGATTAATCATTTAGATGTATTATTTTCAGTCTGTACCTACTGATGATTCTGTTATAAGATTGTTATTAGATCTAGCTGTTAGTACTAGACGTTGTGGTGATCATAGAGCTATAGTAGTAGCTAAACTACTAGAACGTCGACAATCAGAAATACGTAGTGAGGTATGTATATACTGATATATTATGAAAATTAAAGAATTAGGCGTAAAAAGCACACATTTTCCATCATGTCGATCATGTGCAGAGAATGCAATTGAAAGGAAAATGAATCTGATTGGATGATGACGATCTGCCTTGCAGACAATTATCAAACTTGTTTGATTTTACTCAAGACTTTAATCAATTAATCCTGCCGTTAATTTTTTATCGCCAAAATTATTTGAAAGGTTTATGTAAACTTTTAAAGTTTGTTTTGTTTTTTGGTAGGTGTAAGAAAACTACTGTACGGATCTGAGCAAAACAAGCGCATAATTCTAGATACTTAGCAGTATACTCTGGGTGACCGCTTGGAACCTTGTATATGCCATATTTGGTCATTTTGACTTTTTAGTACCGTTTGAAAGCTGTAAAATTGCGGATCTTTTGATCGAAACCTCTTTTTCTTAGCTTGAAAAAGCACTAATTAAATAACATGTATATAAACAGTTAGATTTAAAACCTTGTAAAATATTATATTATACCAGGTTCAATGTTCCTTTTCTGCGGATGAAAACAAAAAAGAATGAAAACCACATATAGCGGCAAAAAGATCAAATAAAAAGATTTTAACTTGATACGCGTACAAATTGTTTTTTGCATTTTTCTCGAAAAGTAATTTCGCATCATACGAGGTTTCAAGTGGTCACCAACAAAATATAGTTTGATCAAGTAGATACATAGATATAAATAGCATACTTTAGAAGTCTTTACCTAGCATTGCATTTTCTTTTTTTATTAAATGTTATTGTTTCATATTACTAGAAATATGGTGATAATGATATGGGAGATGATAAAGATTCTAGTGGTTCAGATACAATGGTCACACCTAGTATTCCAGTCTTTCAACATTTATTAATGGATTTCTTAGATACATCAGCTCCTGTCTTAGGTAATAACTAATTATATTTATGACTTTTTGGGTGGGTGATATTGGTTCAAGTGGATATCACAATATTAAGCATCAAAATATCACGATATGGGTATATATTTTTGGGGATTTGCGTGCTGCCATTGGCATTGCAATTTTTTCAAATTTTCAAAGAGGCAGTGATATAAACAGCAAAAATAGGTCCTATCCTTTAAAGTACTAAATGAACTCCCCAAAATGGGAGCTTGAGTTGACAAACCTCCATGCTGATTGGCTGCAGTTGGTCCTCTGCCATGATGAATGGGTTGATTTTAATCCTTTCATTCTTTTTTCAGAGGACAACCCATCAGAAGAAAACAGCCTTGCATTTAAAAACCTGATTCATTTATTCTGTGAACTCACCAGACATGATGTCTTCTCTCATGATGCCTATATGTGTACCTTGATATCACGAGGTGAATTGATGAGAACCCCAGCTCCTATCGTACCATTTAATGATAGTTTAGATCTTGGTAGTGTTAAAAGTCTAACAGAGAGTTACAGTATAAAACATGAGGTAGGTCAAATTTGGTGATTTTTTCGACAAGGATGTACAAAACTAAGGTCAATGAGGGAATTGGGCAATATAAAACTATTTCTGATTTGATGTTAATATTTTTTTTTAGCCCCAAGATGATATTAAAATTGATATTAGTATAGATAATATGGAGAATGATTTTACTAATCTGATTGGTTCTGTGAAGTACGAGCCTAAATCTAGTCCGGATCCTCCAGGTAATTTACATTATATTTTATTTTTATACCCATTGTACACTGCATGGCGTTGGCTGCTTCAATAGCCCACATGGTGCAGAAAAGTAGGACGTAAAACTCCATTCATTTCTTTTCAGCCTTATTTTGAACTGCATTATAGTTTAGCTCTTTAAATTTTCTTTCTAGCCTCAGTAAAGTCTACCAAGTCAGATAAAGGTGACATCAACATACCCAGTGTAGGTGAATCTCTTCAAAATTCAAACCAACCCAAAGGACCTTCCAGACACATGCAGTATGTGACACATTTCCCTCTACCACTAGATGAATACTCAGTCCACGAATGCAATCAACGCATGATGATGTTGTACGGCGTGGGCAAGGCTAGAGATGAAGCTCGACATTTCCAAAAGAAGATTTCCAAGGAAGTCCTGAGACTCTATGGGAAGAGGAATTCCATTGACATCAACAGTGGTGACCTGGGGAAGGTCAGAAAGAAGAAAGAAAAAGAAGGTGAAGGAGCTTACACTGGCCAAGCACCATCGTTACCTAATTTAGAAGCCATCTTCCAGAAATTCAAGAAGCTGTCGTATTTTGATCAGCATGCTGTGACCAACCAGTGCGTCAGTACCGTTCTCGAACAAATGATCAGTTTTATTGAAGGCAATTCCAGTTATTTAGCTAAAGTGGAACATGTGGCGTATTTATTTGATATGATGGAACACGCTATGAATATAAATGGTCTCATCGATTTTATTGTAAAAGTAAGAAATTTTATACAGTTGAATTGAAGCTTCCTTTTCTTCCTTCTCTTATTGCAGAATGAAAACCTGGCATACAGTTTCCTTACAATTTGATCAGATTAGATTACTCTAACAATATCTGTTGATTTTATCTTGAAGTCATCTTGAAACAAATGGTGGTTGTGGGTTCTAATTTCGGTCAGCATGTCTTATGAGCTGAAATCATTATTGTGGTACAGGAATAGACATTGCCAAGTGATTTGGCCAAGGACCAGACGACAGAATTCTTGTAAAAATGGTTGTTTATTTTTTGTTTTCTTAGCTTTGAGAAACCTGGTAACTCTTTGCCATGGTGTGTCAACTCAGCATCTCTTTTAGAGAGTTCACAAGACTGTTATTAATGATTTTGAATTTCAGTTATTTACCCATCCTTGTGAAAATCAAGCACTTGATATTACTTGATCAGGGTGTGTCAACTCTGCATCTCTTCTAGAGAGTTCACAAGACTGTTATTAATGATTTTGTATTTCAGTTATTGATCAGTTATTCCCATAATTTACCCATCCTCGTAAAAATTGATCACTTGATATCACTTGATCTTGGTGTGTCAACTCTGCATCTCTTCTAGAGAGTTCACAAGGCTATTATTAATATAAGTTCATGTATTTCAGTTATTGAATCAGTTATGTGAAGTAGTAACTCAGTTGAATATCACTTGATATCACTTGATCTGGGTGTGTCAACTCTGCATGTCTTCTAGAGAGTTCACAAGACTTATCAATATGAAATTTGATTTATTTCAGTTATTGAATCAGTTATGTGAAGTAGTAACTCAGTTGAAGATAAAAGAATCAACATTAGTCAGTAGTTATACTATGACACTAGGATTATGTATTGTTAGTGTTTTAAGAAATTACAATTCTTATATGTTAGTTTCACAAGAACAAACAGCAGAGGCCTTTGAAGGGTAAGTTGATTTTTGTATTTGTGAACTTCAAAAACCCAGTAACGCTGCATTACTTGCCTTCATTTCAAATTTTAGCTTAAAGTGATACTACGTCTTAGAATGAACATAAAATTTAAGTTCTCAAGAATGGTCAATATGAGTATATATTCATCAGTGAACTTATCTGGTGTCATAAAGTTACAACAGAATCCCTGTAGAATCTGGAAAATGCATAAAACTAAGTTATTATTGAAAAATGCTTAATCTTAATATTAAGTGTTTTTCAATGGTTAATTGCATATTTATAGATAATTACTAAGTTTTTTGGATTTATCGGATTATATAAGGATCCTGTTATGTTATTTATGACACCAGGTATATCTACTGGCTCTTATTGGCCAAGTTTAAAATTCTTTAATTTTATGTTAATTCTAAGACGTAGTATCACTTTAATCTAAACCATATTCATGGATCGGCCATATTGGATTCCTTTGTATAATGAATTTACAAATTTGAACCCTCTGTATCCTACAGATTAATTGGTGTTATGAGGTTATTAGATGTATCAAATCCTGCTGATTGTACCTCACCATCTAGATGTATGCTGGCCTATCTATGTGACACTTATTCCTGTAATATATATCTAAAGGTAGGCTTAGTCATTTTTTCTCTAGCAAAGTGTATACCTGTTTTAAATACATAGCTACCATTAAAGATGGGTTCCCTTATTTTTATTTATGAAAATGAAAATGCTAATACTTATATGAATATAAAGTAGAGGTGATCTAATGACTTGGAAAAATACTAGTTTGTCTCACATGTCTATAATTAATTCATAATTAGCTAAATTAGAAGAGAATTACCAGCAGAATTCCAATGAGTGACTGATCAAGAAAGGTCAAAAAGTCTTTTTTTGGTTATCCAGACTATACATACATATACATTTCCTATTGGTTAAAACTCTTAATTATATGCAATAAGAACATAATGATATGGCCAATGTGTTTATTTAGCTTTCGTGATTTGTTTTGCAGCTTTGAATCATTATTTGGTTTATTTTTCATCAACTGTTTTGATGACTTTGTCTGTTTAAGTCTACTATTTGCTATATCTTATAGAATAAATATTCAGAGATGTTTAATGCACCCTATAACAAAATGAAGAATACTCTATATGCCACAGTGAATGCCTCCTCTTCTAATCTGAGATGGGATCCTTCCTTTATGATAGATGTTATCACTGGCTGGTAAGTCAACTATTTTATATCATTTCAGTTCTCTTTGCATACATACTAGTAATTTCTGATTGAAATGTACATGTAGGTTCTATAATGCCTGTGTTATGTACTTTTGGTTCAATGTAGATTTCATTTTGTGTTATCATTTCATTTTATTTTCTGTTTAAATTATCAATTTTTCTGTTTCACACTTTGTTTATTATTTCTTTTTGTTTCTGATTAAGATGCAAATTTTTCTGATATCATTTCATTTCATATTTAGAATGCAGATTCTGTATTTCATTTTGTGATGTTGTTTCATTTCATTTGGGTTTTAAAAAGCGGATTCTAAATTTCATTTTGTGATATCATTTCATTTCTGTTTTAAAAAGCGGATTCTAAATTTCATTTTGTGATATCATTTCATTTGGTTTTAAAAAGCAGATTCTATATTACATTTTATGATAACATTTCATTTCACTTTCACATCTGATTAAAATACCAATTCTGTATTTCATTTTCTGATATCATTTCATTTCACTTTCACATCTGATTAAAATACCAATTCTGTATTTCATTTTCTGATATGATTTCATTTCACTTTCACATCTGATTAAAATACCAATTCTGTATTTCATTTTCTGATATCATTTCATTTGGTTTTAAAAAGCAGATTCTGTATTTCATTTTCTGATATGATTTCATTTCACTTTCACATCTGATTAAAATACCAATTCTGTATTTCATTTTCTGATATCATTTCATTTCATATTTAAAAAGCAGATTCTGTATCTCATTAAAATATATGATTTCATTTCATCTGATTGAAATACCAATTCTACTTTTTGTTATATAATCTGATTTTATTTCAGTAAGGGACAAATTGATCAACAGTTCGTTCGTCAAGTTCAAGAAAACTCATTAAATCTATATAGTTTTGTTTGTAATGCTACTTTAAATATTTGTGGTACCCAACAGCCTGAAAGGTCAGTAAATATTTATAACTCTTATATCTCCTGTTCAGTGAGCTCACTTACTTAGCTGAAGCACCCCTCTTAAACCAGATTTATTTTTTGATTCTTTATCCCTTTTCAGAATTGAAATCTGACAATTGCTTCTTCTGCAATTCAATAACATAATTTAGTTTGTTTCATTGAACATTTTTATTGAATTGCATGATAACAAATTCATATTTCAGATCTGATAAAATGTTCCATGAAACAAACTTTATGTTATGAATTGCAAGAGAACCAAATGTCAGATTTTGATTTTGAAACGGGATATGAATGGCTAGAGTATAATGAAACCATGTTTTGTTTTTCAGGTTAAATGACATTGCTGTATCGTGTGCTGAGTTTACTGCTAGATGTAATGCACTAAACTTTTTATTAGATTGCAGGAGAACCAAATGCCAGATTTAAATTCTAAAAAAAGGAAAGGAATGGTTAAAGTATAATGACACAATGTTTTGTTTTTCAGGTTAAATGACATTGCTATATTGTGTGCTGAGTTTACTGCTAGATGTAATGCTTTAAGTTCAGAATGGTTAGGTGTATTGAAGGCTTTATGCTGTTCATCTAATAACAGTTGTGGTTTTATAGATGTTTTAACTCAAATAGATGTATGTAAACACAAAATATAACACCTTAGTGATCGAATACAAAATGACGGGCCTTACGTGAATATGCAGTAATCAGAAGTTTTGTCACTTTTTGCCATTATTGAAGAAGTATGGATCCAAAATCAGAAATTTGTTAGATAAAATCTGTAACTTGCAAAACATAAGAAAAAATGTTAGATTTGATACCATGGAAGTAGAAGTTGTAAAAATGGCCAAAAAGAAAGTGGTATATCCTTGAGCACTCTGGACATTTATTCATTGATTGTTGGTTTCATTTCATTTCATTCTTTATTTTAGGTGAGTGATATGTCTATACATGATTCACTATCAGTATTTACAGCTATATTGATAGCTAGACATTGTTTTTCTCTACAAGATTTTGTTATCCATGTAGCTCTACCTTCATTGATGTCAGCTTGTCCTTCAGGTAATCTATAGAATATTTTTGGTACACCTTTACCACCAATAAACTATCTCTGCACAGATGTGGCTAACCTTAAAGTCGGTATAATACCTTCGGATTTTTCAACCTGGTTTCCACCTTGTCAGTGATGCAGGTCGTAGGGTCTGACGTGGAAAAAGTGTCTAGTCGTTTGGATGAGATAATAAACTGCTCAAGGCCCTGTGTGCTACAGGATGTGCCCAATTAAGATACCCTTGACAGAAGGAAATCGACAAAAAGAGAAAGCTAATGTAGCTGGCACAATTCATGGAGTTCATTAGCCCACATGGTGCAGAAGAGTAGGACGTAAAATTCCATTAATTTCTTTTTCTACACAAATGTGGCTGTGTTGGTTGCCTTTGCTTATTCCATTGTTTCCATTTGGACAAGCTGTTGCACAGTCAAAAAGAATATTTACATGAATATTTGCTTGGTTTTATCGTACAAGTGATGGTGTTGGGTGCTAATCATGGTCAGTCTGTAGGCTAAGGCTGAGCTGTAAATGGGTATGGATAATCTGGGAAAGATCAATGCCAAGGACTAGATGGTAGAAAGGATTCTTGTGAACTAAAGTTGGTATCCATGTAAAAAAGGTTCTTGTTTCCATCCTGCTTTGCCCTGAAAGTGCTGTCAGTTGTACTGATACTACAGCGCCATTGTACCACTCGGTCAGCAAAGAAAAAAGCAATTTCAAATTTTATATGATTTTGTATTTTTCAGCTGGTGGAGATCAAGATGCAGAATCTGGAGCTAGACTGACGTGTCATTTATTATTACGTCTCTTTAAGACATCTCATTTAACACAACCCCAACCAGGTCTGTCATCTGGTAGTCGGAATGCACCACTTATCAAATCATCAGCAGATTGTCATCTATTAGAAGCAGCTCATGATAGTATCACTGTTGGTGGTGTATTAGCTGTTTTAAAAGCTATCTTAATGTTAGGTTAGTCTAACTTTACTAATTTAGTCATTTTATGTCAAGTTGTGATGGTTAATCTGAAACTGATTTTGTCAAGTCGAGAGTTCACATAGCCTTAGTTTGTTTCTCTTAAAGAAACAGTCAGTAAAGGTGGTTTTAAGAAGATCTTGCAACTGGCAGACTCCTTTGAGAGTAACTAGAGACATTTTCTGCCAGTTGCCATGAGTGTCTTTTTTTTTTGAGCTTTTTGCTGAGATCTTATCAGATTCTGTAATATGCCAGTGAACCTTAACATCCTTTCAGTTGAAATTGAGTTCTATCAGCTGAGAAAGTGAAAGATATTGTGCAGTATATTTAATCATAATGTGTTATATTAAAGGTGATTCATACAATGATGATGATTATAAAGCTAAGAACACCAGTAGTAATACGAAAGATAAATCTGGAGATATATTTAATTTATTACAACAATTAGATGATGATGAAATAGATCTGAATCTACTTGGGTAAGTCAGACTTATTGCTTTTGATGTAAGTCAAACTTTTTACTGACTGTCTTTGATGGAAGTCATACTTATTGACTTGCTGACTTTGATGTAAGTAAAACTTATTGACATTGATGTAAGTCAAATTTATTGACTTTGATGTAAGTCAAACTAATTGACTTTGATGTAAGTCAAACTTATTGACTTTGATGTAAATCAGACTTATTGACTTATCGACTTGAATGTAAGTAAGACTTATTGACTTTGATGTAAGCCAAACTTATTGACAATGATGTAAGTCAAACTTATTGACTTTGATGTAAGTCAAACTTATTAACCTTTTTGTTAGTCAAAGCCTTTAATTTTGATGTAAGTCAGACTTTATTTGTGTCAAATACAAATCTAGAACATCTCCTTTAAATTGAATTGTGAATTGCTGCAAAAACCTGTATTTTTTGTGTATTAACAGATCATCTATGACTAGTAAAAACAGTGGTGTAGAAAGAGCAGGATTAAGTGAGTTCGCTAAGTATTCTCTACGTGAAATGTGTAGCCAGGAATGGGTCAGAGAGAAGTTTTTAAAAGAACCTGAATATAGCTTGTTTCATGAAGACATGTTGTTAGATAATCTACTATCACCTAAACAGGTACCATGGATATATTTTTGATATTCTGTATTCCTGATAGTTCCATACATTTATGGAATAAGTAAACCCTAGAACTAACAATCTCACTGCCATACGAAATCTGAAATCCCCAAAAATGTCTGGCAATACATTGGTACCAGCTATTGAACTTTTCACATGAGGAAGTATATCAATCATAAATGAGGAAATATTTCATATGTTAAGTGGTATCAGGTGTCTTATAAGAGCAAGCATACCCATCCAGTTGCCTCACTACCATTATTGCACAATATTACCCAAGAAATTTGTAGTTATCACGATAGGTCTATCAGTTGTGATCTACAACAGTTTAGTTCAGAAGATTTAAGATCAACATGCTGTCATTTAAAGGTGACATCCTTGATAGCTCGGATAATAGTAATTTTCAAATTTATGGCATAAAAATGTCATAATCATTGACATAATCAAGGTCATGTCAACAGATTTTTGAACTTTAGACCAGATTTGTTTGACATAACCAAGCAAATGATGTCAAGATTCAAACACTCCGTATGATTGAGCAACAGTCCATCCTCAAATATCAGAGAAAATTTCTATTTACGGCATAAAGGTGTCATAATAGTTTATGCCAACAGAGATCACCATTGGTTGATTGACCTAGAAAATGATGTCAAGATTCCAACACCCTATATGATTGAGCTACAGTCCATCCTCAAATATCAGAACATGTATATCAAAACACTATTGTTTATTACAGGCCCATCAGTTGTTACAGATGATATGTTATCCTACTGGTGTACCTAATCAATATGATGGTACAGAAACAGATAATAAATCTAATATAATTAGAATATTACAGGTATTTATAACCATTATTTCATAATAATTTGGCCTCTCATTATTCATTATTTAATGATATATTGAGCCATTTAAATTTTGATTTTTAAGTTAAATGAATTTTAAGTACAGTTGTTGCTGGTAAGAAATATGCATGAAGAATTTGCGTGTTACTATGATACATAATTACTTCAAATGTACTGGAAAGAACATCGTATCATGAATAAGGGTTTTGACATTAACCTGTATTAAACTAATCCCACTACACTTCGTTTTGGGGGCGTGGAAAAGAGATCGGTAACAGAAATGAGGTCATGTAAATAAAACACAACATCGCTTTGCCGCTGCCCATTTGAAGAGATAAGAACACATTCTTTCCACTCAAAATCTTACTCAATTCTGTACCGTACATATTCATCAAAATATGTAATGGCATGCTGTTTTCGTTTTGTTTACGTTCGCAAACAAAATGTCATAACGAGTGGTTTGTTTTGATTGGCTTAAATTTGCTACCAATACAGTAGGGCCAATTTTAATTGGACAATATTTATCTATGAATACTTGTGTTACCACAGCTAGGAGGACGTATGACGAATAGGCGTGTGGTTTGGACACGATGTGGAAAGAAGTACTATCAATTTTGGTTTTCTCATTGTAGACATTAGACAAATGGTCATTACGTGTCAGTTGGCTTGAGTTACAGTTTATGTTTAAACAATCAACATCAGTAGCAGTAAGTATTATTCATTCATTGATTCTCATCAAGAATATTGAAAACCTAAATTAAAACAGCTTTGGCAGAGGTAGAATAACTACCTCAGAACTGATTAGCTAACAGGTGGGAATCATATTAATCTGTTGACGAATGGGTGAATACTGATAAATACACATTGAAATGACTGTCTGTGAGTTTTGCTAACTAAAATATGGATATTTACATTGTAGGAAAAGAATAGCTTATTAGATATATTTGCTAAGGGAACAATAGACCTGTTTCATCAACAGACAGAGAGTAATAAATCAACCAATAGTTCAACACCAACCCAACATAAAAAGTACATATCAAACGTTTGAACATTAAAGATGGGTTCCCTTATTTCATGTATGAAAATGAAAATGCTAATACTTATATGAATAGAAAGTTGAGGTGTTCCAATGACTTGGAAAAATACCAATTTTTCTCACATATCCATAATTTATTCATGATTAGCTAAATAAGAAGAGAATTACCAGCAGAATTCCAATTAGTGACGGATCAAGAAAGGTCAAAAATTATTTTTTGTTTATCCAGACTGTATATACATGGACATTTAGAATTGGTTAAAAATCTATATTATATGCAATAAGAACATAATGATATGATTAGGAATACATGATAATTCATTAGAAACACCAATTAATCAAATAGTTTGCTTAATTTGACACTAAAAAAATAAGGAAACCCATATTTAAGTACCTGAAAATAAATTGTTATCTTTTAAATCATCAAAATTATTATGATCATGAAATTGGAATAAGCTCATACTAGAAGCATCCAAATATCACTTAGGGAGTTAAGGTATTAACTTTGTACTAATGGCAAAGTTACAAAAGCACAGGCACAGGACTTTACTTAGGCTGTAGCCATCTTTTTTTATCATAGATTTCCTATTGAATATGATCAATGAATATGTTATATTAAACTCTGATGTTTATTAACTCATGTGGTGTCTCTTAGTAATGACTGCTTCATATACTGTATAATTGTGAATATAATGCTCATATAAAATGTGCATGTGGTTTGGCCCACAAGTGAATCTATATCACTATAATAAATAATCTTTTAAAGGCATATTAGAAGCACAGGTTATAGATAAATAGGACAATTTTATGGATAGATAGTTCTAGAAGATTTTAAAATAAGACAATTTTATGGATGGATACTTCTAGAATATTTTAATAATTAATAATTAATAATTATATTCCTGATAAATGAATAAATAAATAAATCTTCTAGAACTATCTATCCATAAAATTGTCTTATTTATCTATAATAAATGTGATCCCTGCCAGGAAGAATAATTCAACTCATGATTTTTTTACAGTAGTAGCAAATGGTAATATCAAAAATGTCCTTTTTACATGTATAGATTCATGAAACTACTATACTTTCATATAATGTTAATTAGATGGCAAGTAGACTTACATAAAACACCATTATTTTCAGGAATTATTGAATCAAATTTAGAAGATATCATTTCTTCCTCTGCCTCTAGCATTATCAGATTATAATAATAATTTTTGTTCTATTTTTGATTTAACTAGGTCTGACAGTGATGATAGTATTTGGCTAGTAGCACCATTAATATCTAAACTATCAGCTAACGTACAGGGTCGGGTGTTAAAATCAGCTGGTCAGGTTTTAGAAAGTGGCAACAATCTAGTCTCCAAATCAAAATTTGATAAAGAAAAAAATCAAAAAAGGTAATGTGAAAAATTTCAACATTTTTATATACCAATGAAACATCACTGGATATGTGAACTCTACAAAGCAGCTGCAAATGGGATCAGGTGTTACTTTTTGTCCCCCTTGATATCCAGGTCAGAGAAACTAACATGAAAAAGCGTCTAGTTGTACAGATGGGACAATTAACCAAGGCCCCTTGTGCTACATGTTGAGCATGTTCAAAAATAAAAAGGAATAGGCTCATGCAGTGGTGTATTTAGACAGTAATTTTTGGGCCATAGCCACCCCTTCGACCATAAAAAATGAAAAATGTATTCTACTTTCACTTTCAAAATCGTATTAGATGTACTTGCGGCTTTCTACATTAGAAAGTGACCTCTCCACCAGCTAGTGCCCCCTGAAATCTGCAGAGGTATATCAAGCTCTCGGATGCCCCCCACCGTCAATGAAATTCCTGCTACGCCACTGGGCTCATGCAGTGTGTTTAAAAATCAGAAAATGGTACATTAATTGAACTATTTGTTAGGTAAAATTCTATTTAAACTTCATTTCATTTCATTTCTTCGTTTTGGGAAGCATCTTTAACCATTGATCTTTTTATTTCAGTAAATCCTTATTAGGTCATCAACCATTTCTGTCATTGGTATTATCATGTTTAAAGGGACAAGATGAACAAAGAGAGGGGCTATTGAATTCTTTACATTCACAGCTAGAAAAATTCATCTTTAATATGAAAGAAATATTGGTAAGAACTATGAAAAAAATTTAAATAGCTATTAAATTTTCAATTGACATGGATCACTGACACTCAAAAATTGTTTGCGAGTTTTCATAAAAGTATGTAAGTCGAGGCCCTGTATGCTACAGGCTGTGCACTTTAAAGATCCCTCGACAGTTGGAAATAAAAAAAGAGCAGGCTAATGCTGCTGTCCTGGCAAAATTACTCTCATTGCAGACTGCATGGCGTTGTCAGTCTTCAGTAGCCTGTCTCCATTAGCTCACATGGTGCAGAAGT
>NW_008710315.1:749028-749860 GCF_000327385.1 Lottia gigantea | reverse complement strand
TCACTGAGCTTTCATGACATTCACTGAGCTTTCATTGTATTCAGTGAATGTTCATTGCATTCATTGAACGTTCATTGCATTCATTGAACTTTCATGGCATTCATTGAACTTCCATGGAATTCAGTGAATTTCATGACATTCATTGAACTTTGGTGTCATTCATTGAACTTTCATGACATTCACTGAGCTTTCATTGGTTTTATTGAACTTTCATTGTAATTATGAACTTTCATTGTAATTTTGAACTTTCATTGTAATTATGAACTTTCATTGTATTTATTGAACTTTCATTGTAATTATTGAACTTTCATAACTTTCATCAAACATTAATTTAATTTTTCATGTCTAAAACTAGGTGTTTAATACACTATTACAGGGTTAAAATAAAATACAAAATGTAAGGTATATATATTTTATTACAATTATAGGTTGGTGGTATGATAGATACAATACAGAGAAATTCTACCACTACCAGTGAATGGGCCTTGTTATTACTAATGTTAATAAGTTATGGTGTAGTGGACACACAGACCACAAATAAGTTAGTTTCTTCTTTCAATGTGCTTGATTAAAAAAATGAAATTGGCAATTTAGGGGCACATAATTTATCACACCATGTGCATATATAGATGTCAGATATAACTGAACAATTGGCTTTAGAGTGGTTTAGTAAGTTGGGTACATGCATGTTAAGGATGGGTGATGATCCCAGCAAAGGTCAAGTTTGCATGGGATGTTAAACCAAGTTTGCATGGGATGATAAACCAAATTTTTTGCATAGAATGATAAACCAAGTTTGCATGGGATGATAAACCATGTATGCATGGGATGA
>NW_008710315.1:740858-748978 GCF_000327385.1 Lottia gigantea | reverse complement strand
CGTTTTGCTTCATCTGAGATCTGGTGTCTGTGGTTCAACTCTGTAAATATAGAAATTCTGTTTTGTTTTTACAGGAGAAATCACCTGATGAATATAAGATAAGACAAGACTTACATAAAGATTTACAGCTAAGATTATCTTTGGTTAGTATATTTTTGAATTATTTTCTTTTTCTAATGTATGTTGTTATTGCATTTATTAAATTTTCATATCATTCATTGAACTTTCATGGGAATTTCATGGCATTCATTGAACTTTCATGACATTCACTGAGCTTTCATGACATTCACTGAGCTTTCATGACATTCACTGAGCTTTCATTGTATTCAGTGAACGTTCATTGCATTCATTGAACGTTCATTGCATTCATTGAACTTTCATGGCATTCATTGAACTTTCATGGAATTCAGTGAATTTCATGACATTCATTGAACTTTGGTGTCATTCATTGAACTTTCATGACATTCACTGAGCTTTCATTGGTTTTATTGAACTTTCATTGTAATTATGAACTTTCATTGTAATTTTGAACTTTCATTTTGAATTTTTCATGTCTAAAACTAGGTGTTTAATACACTATTACAGGGTTAAAATAAAATACAAAATGTAAGGTATATATATTTTATTACAATTATAGGTTGGTGGTATGATAGATACAATACAGAGAAATTCTACCACTACCAGTGAATGGGCCTTGTTATTACTAATGTTAATAAGTTATGGTGTAGTGGACACACAGACCACAAATAAGTTAGTTTCTTCTTTCAATGTGCTTGATTAAAAAAATGAAATTGGCAATTTAGGGGCACATAATTTATCACACCATGTGCATATATAGATGTCAGATATAACTGAACAATTGGCTTTAGGGTGGTTTAGTAAGTTGGGTGCATGCGTGCTAAGGGTCGGTGATGATCTCAGCAAAGGTCAGGTTTGCATGGGATTTTAAACCAAGTTAGCATGGGATGATAAACCAAGTTTTTTGAATGGGATGGTAAACCAAGTTTTTTGCATGGGATGATAAACCAAGTTTGCATGGGATGATAAATCAAGTTTGCATGGGATGATAAACCAAATTTGCATGAGATGATAAACCAAGTTTGCATGGGATGATAAACCAAGTTTTTTGCATGGGATGATAAACCAAGTTTGCATGGGATGATAAACCAAGTTTGCATGGGATGATAAACCAAGTTTGCATGGGATGATAAATCAAGTTTGCATGGGATGATAAACCAAGTTTGCCTGGTATGATAAACCAAGTTTGCATGAGATCATAAACCAAGTTTGCATGGGATGATAAATCAAGTTTGAATGGGATGATAAACCAAGTTTGCATGGGATGATAAACCAAGTTTGCATGGGATGATAAATCAAGTTTGCATGGGATGATAAACCAAGTTTGCATGGGATGATAAACCAAGTTTGCCTGTGTCCACAGACTGTACATGTTAATATCCCTTGAAAGCTGGACATGTAAAAAGTGTAGGCTATCACAGCTGTCCTGGCAAAATTTCTCTCTTTACACAAGATTGCTCTTCAGCATCATTGCCCAATTCGGATTAGAAAAGACTTCATTTCAATAATAATAACTTGTAATATGATAATTAATCATATCTATGTATTTACTTTTTCAGTGAATTATTTACCACTGTATTAGATATGTTATCAGTCTTGATTCACGGAACTCTCCTGTCAGAAGAGGGAGATAAAGGAGAAGAAAATAAGAAAGCCTACACAAATCTCATCAAGAAACTTAAGGTAGCCATTTTTTAATATTTTTTTATTTAAATCATTTCTGATTTGCTGGTAAATACTTTGGATGTGTCATTTTTCCAAAAAATTCATGAAGCAAAAGATTTCTACAATTAGAACCCTATACATTGAGATTGTAAGATTATTCAACTTGATATAGTGCTCATTACTGCTCTTACATGTGTGTTCAATGGGATTTTACTAACACATATATATCTCTGCATAAATATACCTCTATACAGTAACATATAACCTTGTTCTAATGATAATTTATTTCTAATTGTAGAAAGAATTAGGTGATAAACAGTCAAATTGTATTGACCGATTACGACAGTTATTACCTATACCTAAACGTCAATATGAGGTTATAACCTGTGAAACATATGGTACATTAGTAGATACTAAAGGCAATAAAATAGCAGGATTTGATTCGATTGGCAAGAAACAGGTATGTACATGTATTCACTATTTTATAATGAAACAAATTTTTTGAGGAGACTGTAGCTCAGTTGTTTATAGTGTTTGAAATCTCATGACATCATTCACTTGGATAAATTCCAGAAATTATGTTCATGCAACCAAATTCGGGTAGGTAAGATCGGTGTCTTTGAATAAGTCATCTGCCATTATTATTCCAGTTGACCCAACTGTGATGGGTACTTATAATATCAAAATTCATGGCCACGAACAAACTGGTAGAAAAAGATTCTTAGGAACCTTGCTATAGAATTACAGTTTAAAAAATGAATCAATTTTACTGAAACCAATTTAAATTTGCAGGGATTACAAGTTGCTCAAAAGATAAAGGTGAATCCCTGGGAAGTTATAGAAGGTTATAGAAACGCACATTGTATACCCTGGGCTAACTTCAGTGCTATCAAAACAGAGAAAAAAACATTACGTTATGAAGAGCAACACAGGTTGGTATAATATCTTTATATCTCCTTACTTCATTATCTTTATCCCATTATTTCATTATCTTTCATTATCATATTATAGTTCATTATCTTTAGATCTCCTTACTTCATTATCTTTCATTATCATATTATAGTTCATTATCTGAATCTCTTTATCTCAATACTTGATAATCTTAGCCTCTTTTTTACTCATTACTTCATTATGCCAATCTTTTAGTATTTCATAACTTCATTATCTTTATAACATACTATCTTTATCTTTTTACACACTTACTTCATTATCCCTTCATTTTTTTTTCATAACTTCATTATAGCCTTATCTTATTACTTCATTATCACCATTTCTTTATTTGATTGCTTCATTATCTCTTTGTCTCAATACTTCATTATCTCAATATTTTCTGCCAAATAATTCATTATCTTAATCCATTTATCTCATTATATCATCCCCTTATCTCATTACTTCATTATCTCTTAAATTCATTGCTCCATTATCCCTATCTCTTAATATCGCATACTTCATTATCTCTTTATTCCCTTACCCCAATCTCTTTCTCTTTATTCCTTTCTTTCATTATCACTTATTACTTAATTATCTCAATCTCTATGCTAAACCAAATCTGTTTATGATAATTATCATCATTTCTTTATCAGGTTATCTCTGTACCACTCTCATTTGTTAACTCAACCTGATGAATATTATCTGGAAGCACCACCATTACCACCAGAAGAACTAGAGCCACCGCCAGAAAAAGTGGTAAGTATTTGTGTTCATTGATTATTTACCTTATTGCCTAAATAAAGGGACTAAATTCAGTAGGGGATGATAAAAAGGAAAAAGGCGAAGTGGAAAGGGTTGTAAAATTTCAAAGGCTCTTTTGTGATTTTAAACATCAGCTTCTATCTATTTTTACAGGAAGAGAAAGTTAAAGATACGTTAGATATAAATAACAGTGATGGAGGTAAAAAAGCTAAACCTACCAGGAGAAGAAGACAATCTAAAGCTGGTTCTACACCTTACATGCAGGTAGGTCAATCTAAGTAGATTTGCATAGATTTCCCAAGATGCTGGAGCTCATTTGTATTGTTTGAGCCCTGGTGGCTTGGCGAGTTGGAACTGAAAGTTCACCACTTTACTTGTGGACTGTTGGAAATCATACCACTGTCTTGACAGATCTTCCTAATTGCACACTGTAAGGTGGTGTCCATCTTCATTAGCTCAATTCGGTGCAGTACTAAGTTCCATAGGTGTTTATGGTTATTCTTGAATTGTTTTATGTTTTCAGCCACCAACTGTTCGTCCATATCCATATGGTCCAGAACCGAACATGTACCAACAACCAGGACCTAGTAATTGGTACAACAATCAACCACCACAACCTCCTCAATATGGTTATAATCAACCAATGACACAAAGTAAGATACTATTATTATTGGTACCCCTTGAGTTTTGGCCTATCTAATGAAACGTGGGTGGCGCTGGATTGGTGAATTCTGAACAGGTTCCGTCTGTTCCAATTCTGCCCTCAATCGAACTTGTTTTATTGAACGTTCTGTTGATTCCATCAATTCGAAACATGCAGATCTTACCAATCAAGCGGCCCCTTGTTTTCAAGTTTTGAGAAGACCAGGGTTAGTCACTGTTAGAAGTGGACATTGAAATTTTAGGTAGTTTCTTCTTGCATCTAGTGTAGGTTAAGGCCGTGCTGCTCAACCGCAGCAAGATTATTCCTATATTATTCCTACCCGAAAGAGTTTTTCAAAATCTTCCCGCCCCCAAAATAAATCAGACATTTTGAAATGTATTTTATTCCAGCAAAAAATTGGTCTCATTGCGTGCTACAAGAGATTTACTACAGCTATTGCGTTAAATTCTAATTTTTTTGACCAAATTGTGATGATGATTATCCAAATTCAGATTTTTTTTTTTTTCAGATCCTCGACCAAGATTTAGCAATATGTACAACAATTCCAATTCCAATAGCAACTCCAAAATGATGCTAAATAATTTCCTACAGAGTAGGACTAAACCTCCACCAAGTGGTGCCGGCTACATGGGACCTGGTGCTCAACCTCAGATGCAAAACATGATGCAGAAACATCACAACCAGCAGCTGATAAGGAACCACATATTTCAAAAACACCAGAAGAACTCTGGAATGTATGGGAACAACATGCCATCAGCTCCAGGACAACATGTTTCTATGCATCCAATGCAGCAAGGTTGGTTGGTTGGTTCAATTGATTGAAAAAGATTGGCATTTTGGGTTAATAGAAAATTTTGATGTATTAACTTTTCATGTATGGCGCTTTTGATTCAGTTTTTCTAAGATCCTGTGTGCCAGCTGGTCTTTGGTCAGACCTCTTTTGATTGATCTTTCCCACAATTTCTATACCCATTTACAGCTGGTTGGACTTGAATAATGATTAAGGATGACTTATTCAAGGTTATCTTGATAAAAAGCATAGGCCGTGGACTTTAAAATAGAAGCATCTTGCTTGCACAAACAAAGTAACAGCTGAAAACTCTGAAATATGCTGAAATTAGAATTTTCAAGACATTTTTGTTTAATTGATATTGTATCTATATGGAATCATGTTATATTATTGTAGGAATGTCTGGTAATTACCAGGGATATAATGCCATGCCTCAGCCTGGTAATAGAATGATGGAGACTATGAATACTGGAATGATGTCACAAGGCTATAACCAGTCCTATCAAGGCACCCAGAGTGCTGGCATGATGAACAATGGAGCCAACTTTATACCTCAACAGACCATGCCCCAAACACAACAAACATATAATCCACAACAAAGGTAACAAAAACCTCACAATTTGAATTTTAAAGGGATGTTGTCTAATTTCTTTTTAAAAGTTCGAAAAGAGCCCAATTTTAGCCATGTGTATCACTTAACAGAGATAAAATACAACCTCTGGTTCTTCTGTAATTCAACAATGATGTGCTGTGTACTGTTGTCACAGGTCATTGTTATTAACATGAGGTCAAGCTGCCAATGTGTGTTCCATAAATTAAATCCTCATCATGGAAATCCTCATCAGGGAAGTGCTCATCAGGGAAAGCCTCATCAGGCAAATCCTCATTAGGCAAATCCTCATTAGGCAAATCAATCCTGGTCTGGCAAATCCTCATTAGGGAAGTGCTCATCAGGGAAATCCTCATCAGGGAAGTGCTCATCAGGGAAAGCCTCATCAGGCAAATCCTCATTAGACAAATCAATCCTCGTCAGGGAAAGCCTCATCAGGCAAATCCTTGTGAGGCAAATCAGTCGTCGTCAGGGAAGTCCTCATCAAGGAAATCCTCATTAGGCAAAACAATCCTCGTCAGGGAAGTCCTCATCACGGAAATCCTCTTAGGGAAAGTCCTCATCAGGGAAGGCTCATCAGGGGAATCTTCACCAGGGAAATCCTCATCAATGGAATCTTCATCAGACAAATCCATATCAGGCAAATCTTTATCAGCGAGGGGAATGCTCAAACTTTCCAATTCTAGGATTTGAGGTGATGAGTATATACAGTAAACAAACTCACTTAACAGGAGAAAAAAATCAACTTCAAGAATATTCCATTGTAGTGTTCAGATATCTAATAATTGTATTTTAATATTTCAGGTTACAACAGTCTATGGGAGGAGCCGGTACCATGCCCAATAACAATATGTCTGGTTATAATCAAATGGGTCCCAGCGGTGCACCATCTCATCCATCCTATAACATGAGAATGCAGCAGCTGCGTCATCAGCGTATGATGCAAATGCAACAACAAGGTCAATCTCAAGGTCAACCACAGCAACATCCCAATGCATCTATGGGGGTACAACCCTTTAATCAGATGCAACATGTCCAACAAGGACAACAATATAACTATCAGTTTTAACGTGTTCCTTTTTTGACGATATTATTATGGCTATTCACTGCAGATCTGACAATATTTACCTGATTGTACACAGTATGTTGTTATCAGTTTCCGTTGTTACAATCCAAATTTAAGCCGTTACCTATGGTGGCTTATAGATTATCTAGAATGAAATATAGATTATTGTAAGATAGAAAATATGAATTTTGATTTAAATTTCTAAGACAAGATTTGAGGTATCAAAATATCTAATGAAATTTATATTGTATAATTATTGTATATATGTAAATACACAAAAAATATTAAGGGCAAAGAGGAAATCGTTTGTGAGAAAGTAAATTATTCCAGAATAACTACTCTTTAAAAAAGAAGCATTAGAAGTCTGGTATTTTTAATGCATTTCATGTAAAAGTCATTTCTAAAATTCTGTATAAAAGAATTTCCATTGTATCATTGTAAAATAAACAGTGTACAAAGTATATTTGTGACTTGTCTGTACCCGCCACCGGCATCGGCATCTGTTTCTATCAATAGTCGACTCTGTCTACATAGATATATACTATGTAGATAGAGTCGACTATTGATAGAAATAGATGCCTGTGGTACCCGCGTCCGTCTTTGTCTTGAGCGGTTATCGTATCTTAGTCTCAGAAACGGGATATTTTGGAAAAAATAGCGCATCTATCACTTGAAAGGAAAGTTTCTCGTATTTTACGGCGAATTGAGGCGGATGCAGCCCTCCAACGGTGGCTGTCGAAAATATATTGGGCTAAAAAAATTGGACTGAAGAAACGGAAAAAGCAATCGAAGGAAATTTTTCCACGATAGCCTACTCTCTTTCAATTATCCGACGTCGAAGGATTAAAAGTGCACTTTTTGTAGCATACGGGTCCTCAATTTAACGTCTCCGACCACATGTCGCCTTTTTCATGCAAACTAATCTGACCAGCATCACCGACCGAGGGAAACCAGGTAAAAAATAAGATTAGCAAGCGTACCATTCAAAGAGCCACCGAAAGCTAAATTTCAATCGTCAAATTATCCAATAAAAATATGTTCTTATGAGATAATATATCAAATTTATTTACAAAAAATAAGCCTTATTATACAATAATATTTTGTTTGTACAAAAAAATATTTGTTGTTAAAAGTAAACAAATGAATCGCGAAATAACCATAAAATGAAAAACGTTATTTTTTTTACATTTTACATACAATAAAATGACTATTATCATACAAAGTACAAATACTAACGTACTCCACTATAACTAAAAGCATGAGTAAACTAAAAGCAAAATACTTCAAAATTTAAATAACATTAAAAAGAATATCGCTGTTAAACGGCAAGATAAATGAATAAATACAAATTAATTTTGTACACCATGATAAAGAAAAATAATAACTGAATAAATTCATTGGGTTATTATACGGGATTTGTGACGTCACCAAACTGCATCTTTCAGATTTGGTGAAGTCATAATAATGATGTATCAAAATGACTGATTCCATTTCAATGGACCAAAAATTTATTTCACTTATAAAGAGTCCAAGGGTGTGGAGGGGCGGGGGTGTG
>NW_008710315.1:716171-717049 GCF_000327385.1 Lottia gigantea | reverse complement strand
CAAGAGTGACACTGTGGGTAGCTAAATAACCGTATACAAGAGATAAATTAACTGTGATCTGAAGCATTGTGGTAGTAAAGGGAGGTAATTACTCTTCTGCTTAGGAGGCTCACTCATTCTTCTGATTTAAAAAAAAAAATAGACCTTTTCTTGGAATTTACTGTTTGATTTCTCTCTCTACAGGCAAATAATCGGTTTTATTTATCTTCTATATCAGATTGTTTACTAACTATCCATGTTCATGTTCATAATATAAATAATTGTTAACAGTTCTTGTTATGTGAAAAATATCCAAACTATCGCGTGTAGAATTTGGTTTTATCGTATGACATGAAGGTAATAATAATAATAATAACAATAATACTCACTCTTTATTAGGGTAAAAAATTATACTAAATTAAGTTATTTTTCTCTCATGAATATGAGTGAGTAATCAATCTGTATAGCCTACTATGCCCTGTAAATTTTAGCTTTCTGGAAAGCATTTAAAATTGAATGTCCCTACAATCTCATTGGAAGGAAATGAACAGGATTTGGGTGATATACAGTGGTATAACCCATATTCGTGCATATAATGATTCAACACCGAATTTCGTCAATATAAAGATAGCTTGAAAGGCAAAGTAATATACGCCCACTGGCAGCTTTGATTTTGAACATACATATTTAGCAGTACAGTAACAATCACCAGTATGAAATATTCAACCTTCAGTCATACACTTCTTTTGAACTCTTTAGGGCGATACTGAATAATATTGAGTATGAGTTATTGCCCTAGTTGTTGAAAACGTGTTCAATCTTTAGCTCGTGAAAACTCTAGAAGACAAATATTCAATCTTCAGCGCGGTAATGAATAATAAAACCAAGTTTTGTCGAAA
>NW_008710315.1:699926-704935 GCF_000327385.1 Lottia gigantea | reverse complement strand
TTTGCGGTTCCTGTAATTCCACTAGATATAAGTGGTTTATGACGTTATCACACAAGGCTCTTCGCGATTAGTGGCATCATCAGATACTCATTTTTTGTGGAATTGCAGGAACCACAGATGTCTGACTTTAAAGACTTTTAAGTAAATCTGTCAAAAATGCTATGCGTTTGTTAACTGTTACAGTGTGTTTAGTTACAAGGATTCAGATTTTACTTAAGGCATGGGCCATGGAATCATATTCAATTTGGTGGGGAATTTGAAAGGAGCCTCTGAGAGTTTTTATGAAATGAAATAAATGGAGTTTTACGTTCTACTTTTCTACACCATGTGGGCTATTGAAGACCGGCCACGCCATGCAGGGTGCAATGAGGGAAATTTTGCCATGTATTGACCTACTATTTTAGATTTCCAACTGTCGAGGGATCTCTAACGTACACAGCCTGTAGCTCACGGGAACTAACCTCAGAATAGAGGTTTTGCCCCCTCCCCCCACTCTCAAATTTTTATCATAAGGCATTGTGAAATCATTATCTGTGTTCCTCTTGGAAATTCCTAGACCAATACCCCCTCCCCCTCGCCTAATTACATCATAGAAAAGCCACTTAACACAAGTTTATGCATTTCTATTGAACGCATTTGACTGCTGAGAACATTAACCCACTTACAAAATAAACAGACAATAACAAATACGTGGAATATTTAAGGTCACATGAGATCAAATCAAGTGAATACACAAACACAAAAAAAATCCTCAAGATGTTCGAACAATGAATAAGGAAAATATATACCTGTTCAAGGTATACACTATGTTATGTTATTCTTTTATTGTTTAGTCATACAGTGACACCTTTACTGTTTAGGGGTCGACATTGTACTCATTTCATTAATTTGATTTTGTTGACGTGTGGACTTGACAATTTGAATAAGTTGGTCTTCAATTCATAAAATGACGTATATTAATTATGGAATTTACTTGTGAACTTTAAGTTGTATGGTATCGTTTCATGATTTACACACAATTCGCATTTAAAACTGATATTAAGATATATATTAATATTCTGCCCAGAATGTGGATCATTTTTACATGATATTCTAGGAAAGAAGTTTGTTTATTTCAAGTGTAAAATTTCCAAGCACTTTTTTTCTATGATCCCGAAGACATAAAAAAACACCACTACAATTTCCAAATCTCTCAATAAAAACGTCAAGGATTGCACACTGAAAATTCTAAAACAAAACATATTTTTAAGAAAATAATTGTTTTCAACAGTTGAAATTTGTAAGAACCCCAAAGCAATCTATGTGTTAGAAGTCTATAAAATTTATATAAATATTTATATATTCATACAATGCAAAGTTATTCTAAGATTATCAGTGCTGTTTCGAAGCGTATGATCAAAATTCACCTTAATAAAATAGACAAAATTCAATATACCAACGATTTTGCTCAGACAGTATGAGGAAAGTTTGTTTATTTCAAATGTAAAATTTCTAAACTTTATATGTCTATGCATCTGAAGCCATTCGAAAATACATTACAGTCTATAAAATCTGAAAAAAATACATTTATATCCACCCGAAAACAATCGGAAAAAAACACAATTTCCCTCAAGAAACTTCACGTAAGATCGTCTAACAGTGCAGACAGAAAATTCTGAAAAACATGTATTTCTTAATAATAATTCTTAAATCGGTTGAAATATTCATCAAATCACAGACAACCCATCTGATAAGTGTTTGCCTCCAGGGGTGAATATTATACACCCTTGGGGGGCAAAGGGTAAAAAGGTGTTGGCTTTTTTACACATTGCGATCTGGGAGTAAACGAATTGTCTCGCCCTTCGACTGGGGTATATATGCTTCCATATGTTAGTGCATTTATGTGTACAAATCTATCAAATAGAGAAAATGTACCCACAAAGGCAAAAATAAATAAGATATAATTAGGGCTTCAATCACCTCTTAGAAAATAGTACTTCAATCGTCTGCTATAATACATTTCCTAACCCAATTGTTGTAAAATAAGTCAAAAAGGTAGAAAATACATGTATTTAATTTATCCTCTTAATTACTGCAAATTTCATGCAAATAGTGAAGAAAAAAAAACTGTATGATTCTATTTACACTGATTAACCAATAATTTAGGCAATTACGAAAAAATGTGGACAGAGGTTCAGTCAGTTTACGGTAATCCCGATTACATCATTCGGGTTTTCTCGGCAATTTTCGCATTGACCTCTGTCTTGAATTAACGAGCTTGCCTATATAAATACGGAAAATATCAGTAGTCCCGATCACACAACTCGGGTTTTCTCGGTCATTTTCGCAAGGACCTCTATATTGAATGGTCGAGTCTTCCAATCCGTTTGCGGAAAATATCAGTAATCCCGATTACAAACTCTCGAGATTTCTTGGAAAGTTTTGTATAGCTGCTATGACCTCTTTCTTGAATCGAGAATGAGCTTTGTAGAAGTGTTTACGAAAAATACCAAAAAATTCGATTGCATGACGGCTTCAGAACACAATTAATTTGACGTACTTACTCAGAGTTCTGTACCTTTAATTACTATATCATCAATCTGATTTTCTTCCGTTAAAGCACCTTTTGTATGTAGTCCTTGTGAGCCCTTTCTTGTTTTCGCAAGTCTTTTGAAACTTGCAAGACGTACCTTGAGCCCATACCCACTCAACCACAAGTACAATTTGGTTTAGACAATGGTTATTATCAAGCCAGTTCCTCAAAATTTCTTGACATGTATTTTGTATTTTCGAAAACGTTTGATGCGATAGCCTGTGCATCCGACAGTTATTATGCTATCAACATAAATATCGAATCTACATGGTTTGATTATAGGCCATCTATTCTGTGGTTTGTTGTATCCTCCTGTTACACTTAATAATAGAGTAAAATAACAGTATATGGTTGTGATAATTGTTAGTAATATAGTGCAAAATTTACTAAAATTTTTGAAATCCCGGTTAAGTTCAAAATTAATTGAATTCAGACATATATCAAAATTGTCGTCAAATCTTTTGAGTCAAAAAGGTAGAGTATAATTCTATTTAATGTTTTCATTGAGGAACTGCAAATTCCACGCAATTGAGAATTGAAAGAAAAAATCATGGTTTAGCCACGTAAAACATGATTTTAGGCAATTACAGTTGAAATGTGGACAGAGGTTCAGTCAGTTTACAGGAATCCCGATTACATCATTCGGGTTTTCTCGGCAATTTTCTCAAGGACCTCTGTCTTGAAAAAAACGAGCTTGCCTATCTAAATAAGGAAAATATCAGTAGTCCCGATTACACCACTCGGGTTTTCTCGGCAATTTTCGCATGGACCTCTTTCTTGAAAAACGAGCTTGCCTATCTAAATACGGAAAATATCAGTAGTCCCGATTACACTACTCGGGTTTTCTCGGACATTTTCGCAAGGATCTCTGTCTTGAATGGTCGAGTATACCAATCCGTTTGCGGAAAATATCAGTAATCCCGATTACACTAATCGAGATTTCTTGGGAAGTTTTGTATTGCTGCTAAGACCTCTTTCTTGAATCAAGAACGAGCTCTGTAAAACTGTTCACGGAAAATACCAAAAATCCCGATTACATGACGGCTTCAGAACACAATTAATTTGACGTACTTAATCAGAGTTCCGTATCTTTAATTGCGATTACATTTATCTGTCTTTGTTGCGTTCAAACTGATGTTGTATTCAGTCCTCTACACACTGTCTTGTGCAGTTATCGCAAGGCTTTTGGAAGCTTCAGGACGTACATTGTAAGGTATCCTTTCAAGCAAAAATAAACCTTGTCTATGTTTTTAGAACTGTAAGCGTCCAATGTTTCGACAAAAGGTTTCGACATTGGAGATTTGGGCACGTTAGCCAAATATCATAGGTATTCGGAATATAAGTTTTAGCACTGTAGTGAACATAAGGGACTACATCCGATTTTTATGTTACTTTGAACATATTACATCCGATTTTAATGTTACTTTGAACAAATTACATCCAATTTTAATATTATTTTCAACAAATTACATACGATTTCAATGTTACTTTGAACATATTAGTATACGATTTTAATACTTTCAAATGTTAGCTTTGCAATGCCGCAAACCGCGATTCCAAAGCTGCTCTACTAAGGAAGTTCTAGGCGATTCCGTTTTCCACATGAAAATCCGGATGTTTTGGCATTTTTTTGCAAAATAAAAAAGTTCTCAGAATCAAATATTATGGACATTGGGGGACTCATAGGGAAGCACCGAGTCCAAAGATCCAGGTTACATCGATTTCCATGACTCAAAAAATTCGACCCAACAATTGATTTTGAACGTGGTGAAGCTACAAAATTTGGATTTTCAAAAAAGACATAATTGGCAAATTCCAACAGGTATCTACCTGTGGTACCAAAATCCATTTTTGGGTCGAATTTTTTTGGTCTCGGAAATCGATGAAACCCGGTTTTTTGGACTCAGTGCTTCTCTAACTCTCCCCCAATGTGCATAAAAGTGAATTCTGAGCACTTTTTTTTGGCGGAGAAGTGCCAAAAATTCCGGTTTTTCGTGGACAAAACTAAAACGCTCAGTGCTTCCAAAATGAGGCAGATATGGAATCGCAGTTTGTGGCACTGCAAAGCTAAGATTTCAAACTGGTTGTTGTGTAAATTTTAACTTTCTATCTCAGGTGGTTTGGCCGTGGTGAAGCTGCAAAGTTTGCATTTTCAAAAAAGGCAAAATTGGCAAATTTCAACAGGTAGCTACCTGTGGTACCAAAATCCATTTTTGGGTCGAATTTTTTTGGTCTCAGAAATCGATGAAACCCGGTTTTTAGGACTCGGTGCTTCTCTAGCTCTCCTCCAATGTGCATAAAAGGGAATTCTGAGCACTTTTTTTTTTGGCGGAAAAGTGCCAAAAAATCCGGGTTTTCATGGACAAAACTAAAACCCTCAGTTCTTCCAAAGTAAGGCAGATATGGAATCGCGGTTTGTGGCACTGCAAAGCTAAGA
>NW_008710315.1:657703-699876 GCF_000327385.1 Lottia gigantea | reverse complement strand
ATTTAGAAGGCTTTAATTATTTTCTGTTGAGTCTGAAAAGATAAAGAGAAGAACACATAAAGATTTGATGGGTAACTTCTACATAAAGTTCCTCTGCTCCTGATGAAGATAAAAAAAAGCCATGCAGTGCGCACTCTGGTAAACTTTACCGGGACAGTGACATTTGCCACTCAATTTCAATAACCAACAGTATATGAATCCTTAGCGAAAACAGTCTGTATCTCATTGGGCCTCTGTTTATTGCCCAAACCGAACGACTGGGCAACCTGCAGCTCTAACAGAGGAAATTGGGTTTGAAAATTTATTTATTTGATTTGATTTGATTTTTATTTTATTTGTAAAATACACTGTGGCTCCTTGTGACCAAAGAAATGCGAAGTATCTTTTGATCTTTGTCCTTTTCGTCCAAATCATCCTTTTAGTGACGTTAATGTTTCTTTTATATTTCTGTTTTCTCGATGACGATGTATCGATTTTTTGAATTGTATATCGAAATGTTACCACCACTTGAGGCTAAGTTTCAAGAACTTTGTTGATGTACGTAAATGTCGCCAATTTTAATCAATTCATCATGTGCATCATTTAATGTATGACTGTAATGCCTTAAGGAATACAGAGTGATCAAACGTTAGTTATTAGTGATGTATATGAAATGACGCACTGTGAGACTAAAGTAACATAAAAAGAGGGTGGTTGACTCGGAGAGATTCTCTGGCCCAGGGCGAATGAGGGTCTTAGAGACTTTCAGACGCGACAATAAATTGAGGCCCCCCTTGATGAATCACCAAATATGCAATCTGGAAGAGTGGCAGGATAGTGACTATGATATAGCCAAGCTTACTACAAAGATTGTAACTTTTGAACCATAAAAATCGAAAAGTTCGCAATACCAGTATATTAAAACTCAGACGTCCAAACTAACTATTAGCAACGTGTAATTCGCCGAAACAATCATCCATAAGTGCGATCGCGAACTGTGGCAGGATCGAACATTCGATAGCCAAACTAACTAGCAAGCGTCCAAATTTCTAAACTACAAGAAGTCAAAATGTACTATCTCGGCCAATATCGCCTATTATTGCAGGGATCGAAACCAAGACCTCCAAAGAAACTAGCACATGTCCAAAAATACCATCTCGTACTGTGGCAGGTTAACAAGCAAAACATTTTGAAAATCAAAGATCGAAACCTGAAGCTTCAAGTTAATAATTACTTGCAAGTGTTTAATTCACCGAACCACAAAAAATCATATATGCGATTTTGATACTGCAGCAGGATCGTATTCACGATAAAAAGCTAATTAGCATGCGTCAAACCTTCTGAAGTACAACAAATGAAAAGGGTCTATCTTGCCCAATGCCGGGATCGAGGTCTAACACCGCAAACATTAAAAAATCTCGACCTTTAATGATTGCAAAAACCTCAGTCTTCCAGATAAGCGAAAACCATAAACTCACTCCCCTTTCTCTACCCTCTAAGCAGACAAACACCAACCGCTGTAGAAATATAAAGTTGAAAAATAAATTCAAGTCAATCTAAACTTACTGTTTTCAACGTAATCACAACCTGATTTGAGGTAAACTAAGATTCAGATAAAATTATTTATAGAGAAAATCTCGATATTATTTAACATGATTTAACACGTTTCCTTGTAGATATCTTTACTAAATATAAATAAATCTTTAAAGGCTACTGTGGGATTTTCTTACTAAATCTTATAAAGCGTTTTAGGCACTGTGAGTTCATTCACAGTTCATCATATCCCCTTTAAATCCGATTAAACTTGGGGTAATAGTAACAGTATGAATTTTCATTGAATCTTTCGGATTTCAATCGTACCCTGGTTTCAGAAACGGGAATTGTTCATTACTCAGCCTTCTTTGCCATGTGTATCCATCATTAATTACCCGTGTTTGAAAATTGCATTGACGGCTCATCTTTCCAAGACTTCTACATAATGAATAATGGTTAAGGACTTATTATTGGTTATTGGTTAAGGAAATATTATCCATAAACTGTATTTCATATCATAGACCTTATCAACAAGACGAAGAGTTTTTGGGTATTCCAATTTTCAGGCAGAGAATAAATTAGTGGGGAAAATAATTGAAGGATTTATGTGATTTTTGTACAATTCTGATACTCCTGGAGACAGTGGCGGAGCCAGGTTTACGTCCGAAGGGAGGGGGGGGGATGCGAAATATCTGAGGTTCCCTTTAGTTCCGTCACTGTCTGGAGACTAATTACATAATATTCAAGGCCTAAATTAACCCCCGAAAATGGTAAATCGTCGCCTTTAAAGCACTGCGAGTTCATTTATAGTTCATCAACTTTTTATTGTTATAATTTATTGTCTATATCTTCGACGTATCAATGATCAACCAGGATTAGTTCATGCCGATTTAGCTAATATGTTATAAGGAGGGATTTCTATTCAATTTCAACGACCGGTATACAATGTTTAAGCGGGCATTATTACATATTTGGCTCAGATTTGTGATTTCAATAATGAAGAGTTCGTATTATAAATAGGTCAGAAAAATTAGTCTTAGGACACAAGAAGTGTATAAGACAGAGACGGAGTGTGTGTTAACGACAAGCGATCAGAAAGGTTTTTATATTACAACCCTTAGTTCCCGTAGGATTTTTGGGTTCCAAAGATTAAGCAAATGGGAACTGTTTTGGAGCACATGCTTCTCATTGGCATTGAACTAGTTCCTATAATTCTGCCTGAAAATTCCACTACAACCATAAACGCTCGATTACTTTTGAAATAAGTCCGGAAATTTTGGACTGATTGCTTACAAAAGCAAAACCCGGTCTCTGTACATTTGCTTATGTGAATTTGCTAAAACATTTTCCTCATTGTACACAGCATGACATCTCGACTTCATTAGCTTAATCATTGAAAAAACAGCAGGACATGACAAATGAATTGACGATGCAATTAATTACAGTACGACAATGACGAATATATTATAGTTACTTACTGCATAAGTGCACGAATTTTATTTAACTCCCAAATGATAAAAGAACGTTAACTTTAAAACCTGGTTATCACGAGTCTAGCTTGACATATGGCGTACAGATGACAAAGTTAAAACTCTGTGTCGTAATACAATGCAAACAAAGGACAACTACTTGAATGCCTGTCTCTCACGTCTAATTAGTAATAACAATCACAATGTGTACGAGTAGGATATGCTCTTTTAGCTGGTAAGAAATCTAGGTCGAGACATTTAACTCAGAGACATCGATAGCGGCATTACTACTGTGTGTGTGTGTGGGGGAGGGGGGGGGGGGGTGCCAAGCCTCATTAATATGTTATGCATCAGATCGGCTTTGGTCCACACTTTTTAAATAAAATTATCATTTCACATGGGAGAATAATTGCTCATGCCACCCCCCATCCCCCACCCCCCCAACCCAAACTGGTGTAATGTTAAGGGTAACCGTTCCGAGGACGTTTGACTGTGCATGCCTCACAAGCGACCTTCACCGGTTCCCGCGAAATTTTGTCATTATTCGGTGCAATTGTTGATTACATCCAGATGTCTTCGATTACATCAAGGTTTACTGTAATGTAAATAGGCATATTTCATCGTGGGCTGCTCCGTACTGAGAACGGAACGCTTCATAGCGGCCTAGTCAAGGGCAATGACTCAAAATTATCGACTTCATCAACTTAATATTAGGCAAGTATAACAACAATGATCGACAAAAGTACACGACACTTTTAGCTTCTTCGATTCCACAACAAATATTGACAACCGGGCAGTGTAAATACACGTCCACATTTTCTAGAAGGTGTTTGTTGCTGTAACAAATGATTCGGGTTACGGTAGGTTATACAACATAAACGATGCAGAATTGACACAAATATCAAACAGATAAAGTATGTATAATGAAGACTACATGACATACTGTGTCTAGGATTAAAGCGTTGTTAAGTTTAAACAAAGATTAATCACATAATAACGTGGTATAATTCAGGTTACTGTGTATCTTCACAATGTCAAGCTATTATAAATTCCGTCTGATACCTTGACACCATTAGACACTCTTCTTGAATATTTTCTTTTACAAAAAGACTGTAAAGTAAACTATGATTGTATGTGTAGAGGGCTCTGAATGGCTATATTCTTTAGAGCACAATCCAATCAAATCGCTGAATTTGGATTTTCCACGAAGTGCACAAAAGTAGCACGATATACATCAATTCATCTCATTTCAGAGCGGGAAAAAAACTGGTGTTTTGGAATCAATATTTCAATTGCCTTCAATCTCTGAGCAAAACAACAAAGAATAGTTTGCAAGATCTGTTCAGAGAAGGTAAAGTCAATAGTAAACAACATACATTGGTCTTTATTGTATACGATCGTGAATTTTCTGATTAACAAGGGTTTTCTAATCAGTATGACATTTCTAAACAATAAGTATTATTTATACGATATGGCACGCTAAGACGGTTCATTCAATGACAGATTAGGATCAAAAGAGAATAAAGATTTGGTAAGACACCTCATGTCACTCTGCGAATGAATTTAAACTTAGTATCTTTTCTAGAGAGTTTAATTAAATGGTATTTTGTCCTGTGTATTTAGTTTACAAAAGTTAAAAACAATAAATTACTCTTATGAACCAAAAGGTATGCATCGTGTGTACTTAAGGCGGTGATGTTGGACATAGCGAAGATGGGTAGCTCAGGGCCCTCGGGCCATTAGATCTCCTAGAGCCCCCAACCCAATGCCCTGTTTCTTGCCCTCATCGGCCTTCTTCAGAAAATGTGTTTGTGATCGGAGTCGTAGGTCCCCTCATCACTCCAAGACTTCGGTGGACCCATCCAGCTGGAAAATGACATCAGTGGTAGTATTACACTACGTCTACTGGCGACGCCCGCTGATGTAAACAAAATATTGTCTTTAAGTAGTAATATAATAATAATCACGTAATTTTTAAATTTTGCTCGAAAACTTAAAACCTGACATTTTGTTGTGAATTATGACTAAGTTGACGACGAATATCTTCACAATAATGTCTTAAATTTAACACTGTGTTCACAAAGAGGTCACACTATACAATAATATTACTGTGTGGACTCTCCAAAGGCAGGTCAAGATCATTTCCTGGGCCTAATTCTGACTCATGTAAATTATAAAGAGTTTTTTATTATTATCATTAAGAAAAACAAATCAAGAACCTACGACCACCATTTGTAAATGACGTCATATAAAGATCCCAACGCTCTAACGACTGCGCTATGGACAGCCCGTCCTCAAATGATGATAGAGATTGAATGCATATAACGTTTTAGGTACACCTCGTCTCAAGATCTTAACGACATTGGAATCAGACAATAGAGGGGTTTCTAGAGGCATGGGCGTTCTGTGCACTGTAAGCGACATCCATTACAATGGAGCAGTGGCGTAGCGAGGATTTCATTGACGGAGGTGGCATTCGAGCGCTCGTCATACCTTTTAAAGGGCACTAATTAAAATGCGGAAGTCAGAGAGCCTCCCCCTGAAAAATTTTCAAATGTCGAAAGCCGAGAAATAAATCGAACACGATTTTGGAAGTGAAAGTAGTATACATTTTTTCATTTTTTGAGGTCAGATTTTTTTAGGGGGGGCATGATAATTGCATGATAATCGGGAATTTTGAACCAATTTTAAATTGGAGGAAATAAAGTATATAAATAATGCCTTTGGAACCAAGATATTTGATGTAATCACCTCAATAGGAGGTTGTAAAGACACATATTTGTGGTTCACACGAAATTAACGACATACTAAGAGATTAAATGACTTGTACAAGTCAATATTCTGAAGCTCAAAGAATTCAAACTATGTGCGAAAAGTTCTTCAAATTGGAGTTGTTTGTCTTAGATCTATCTTGATACCAAAGTAAATGCGTCTATTAACAAAGACTACAAGTTCGCACAATATTGAGTTTATTGCCAAAATATAATTCATCTTATGATTGATCATATTATACTCCCGTTTCCTTTTTACAAATATAGATTATGAATTATTGGCAAAGTTGGGTGCTACCGGGAATATAAAATAAGCGTCAGAGGACGTTTGTCTTCAAATATCAACAACAAATTCGCAAACTTCTATGAACGTAATGAAAATCAAAATGAAATGAAATGAGTATTTCTCTGCTCCTAATCGGATCACTCCATACAGTGAGCAATGATGGACATTAGGCCAGGATAACAGCATTGGTCTTTTTTTTTTCATTGGGGTCTGGCAAAAATGCATATTTCCTTTTTAATATTTCCAATATGCAAGCAACCACCTTCAGTTATCGGCAAATTTTAATCATTCTGCTGAACGCTCGCTAAATTGACATAAGTCTTAAGCTTGGTCAACAAGTGTATATATTCATCAGTTGGACTTACCAGGTGCCATGACTAAAGAATAGAATCTCTATATAAGACAATATATCCATTATTATCAGAATTACTTAGTTTAATGAATTATTACTTAGTTTTTATGAATACACGTATATTGGATTATAGAGAGATTCTGTTGTATAGTTTTAACACCAGGTAAGTCAACTGATGAACAAAAACTCATTTTAACCAAGTTCATCCTAAGAGGTAGTATACCTTTAATACACGTTGGAATATACAATAACAGAATATTTAATACTGTTAAAATTTGACTGTATATGAAATACATACCTAATCCGTACCGTAGTTAATGTATTAATCCTATTATACGAAAGATAACAGTAAAATATTGTCTAAATAATAAATTAAGATAACCGATATTTACACTGTGTTTAACTATATAATAAACACAACTCACTGTGATCAGTCTATACCAAACAGCTTCAGGGTGTTACAAATTATTCATCCACATAAAACATTATAACCTATCAATCTTAGCTTGTTTCACTGGTGATGTCATTGTAAACTAGTCTTTACTGTGTGGTGTACTATGGAAGACAAACGCGGCCAAAAATCGCAAAAAAGCGCTCAATATTTTTGTCAATTTGTATTTCATCTTCAAGGAGATGATAAATTATTTTTTCACATAAAACATAATAACTTCAATCGTAGCTTGTTTTACTGGTGATGTCATTGTAAACTAGTCTTTATCGTGTGGTGTACTATGGAAGACGAACACGGCCAAAATCAGATGCGCTGTGCTTGAATTCATGTTCAGTTTTTGTTATCTTGTTTCACTGATGTTGTCAATGTAAACTAGTCTTTACAGCGTGGAGTACTATGGAAGGTAAACGCGGACACATTCAGATGCGTAAGGCCTTTTGACAAGAGCTATCTGCAAGTGTTTCGATTACATTATCCCAATTAGGACAGATTTACTAGAATTAACTTTCCAATGTTGACGAAAACAAAATTCTTGGCGTTTAGTGGATCCTTTATGTTTGATTCCCAAAATGCAATATTCCTGACGGATTTTGCCTCCCCATTTTGAAAAAAAAATCCTTGCAAATCTATTTTTGCCGATGTCTTATTTTGTTCATAGTTATTGAAAATTCTTGTTTACAGTCTCTTTAAGGTAATTAAAGGGAAACCAAAACCATTGTTATAGGCCCAGAGCGATATGATCTCACGGGGCGATACATCCTTTAAAAAACTAATTTTAAACTGAATAACCTATAACTAAACTAGAATGAGTAATTCACATGGATATATCATATTATAATTATTTTATTCAATTTCAGCTTGCTTTATCATTAGTGTCGAATTTGTCACATTTACTAATATAGAAATTATTACTTTAGTTTATACTGAAATCATGTCAGTTATTACTTATATCATGCCAGTTATCACTTTTGGCTGTACTGATATCATGCCTGTTATAAGTTATGTACTAATATCATACAAGTTATTACATTAGATCATACTGATATCATGCCAGTTATTACAATAGTTTATAGTGATGTCATGTCAGTTATTTCGTTAAATTATACTGATATCATGTCAGTTATAACAATAGTTTATAGTGATATCATGTCGGTAATTTCGTTACATTATACTGATATGTCAGTTATAACAATAGTTTATAGTGATATCATGTCGGTAATTTCGTTACATTATACTGATATCATGTCAGTTATCACATTAGATCACTATAAATCATGACAGTTATTACATTAGATTAAACTGATATCATGTAAGTTATGACATTAGTTTATAGTGATATCATGTCAGGTATTTTGTTAGATTGCACTGGTATCATGTTTGTTATTGAAATTAAACAAATATCATATCAGTTATTACGATAGATCATACTGGTATCACTTTTGTTATCACGTTAGATTATATGAATATCATACTAGTAATCACGTTAGATTATATCATATATCATGTCAGGTATTGAGATTAAGCAGATATCATGTCAGTCATTACGATAGATCATACTGGTATCATGTTAGTTATCACGTTAGATTATCACTTTAGATTCTACTGATATCATGTCAGTTATCACATAAGGTCATTACTTTATATTGTTCTGATATCAAATTTGATTATACTGAAATACTAATGGTTAATCCAGTGGCGGTGCTAAATGTGTACCTTTTTACTTCAAAATATGTGTCAGAATGCTCAAAATCAATTCACTTTTTCATTTTTTTTTTCTTGAAAGAACCCTCTAAGACGCTCTGCTCTGTGAGAGGCTTGCGATTATGGCACCAAATTTGTATTCAGCCTGTCCCTCCATTGAGTCAGTCTGTCAACTATTTGAACCCAAGTCTCAGAGGGCTGGCGCCGCCACTGGGTCATTACGTTTTTCTTTTCTGTCTGCTAGAGACGAAAAGTGTGTAATGAAAGAATGCGGGCAATTTTTTCATTGGCATTATTATACTCAGGAAGTTGGTTTATCGTTCCTAAAAATAAAACTGGGCGAGAAATGGGAACAGGCTATATATATATGCTTAATGTAATCTATTTTCAAGACTCGCCCATATCCAAACTTGGTCACATCGTTGATGGTTGCTTACGTGACTACCAAACATGTAGATCTGGTCTGAGAGCATTATTGTGATCACATCAAATTCTCATCAAATTCATTGCCGTAACAAGTTAAACAAGTTCGACGCTGTCACGTCAATGATTTTTATTGATGTGCAACCATTTCTTTCCCACACAATTGTTACAAGTAGCACACAAGCATATCTTCGCTCGTAAGGCCTAACGATATGACATCCTCGTGCAGTGAGATTTTGGCTCGGGATATTTTGGGTGTGTTACAGTCTTATTCAACTATTGGTTCAGTAATAATACAAACTGTTTCCTGGGAAACATTGATGCCTCAAGTAGCAAATCGACGATATACGTCTGCCGTGAAAGATGCATGGTAAGAAAACGGGATTGTCTTAGAGTGCAAAAACATTAAACGATTACATGCGTACTCGGAAACGAGAAAAGTTAAGGATTATGAGAAATCACAGCAATGAGTCTACGTATTTCATTTATTCATTTGCACTACATGCAGTTTGTAGCCTTAAGCATTTTGGGAAAAGATACGCCAATAATGCATGAACGACTAGACGCTTTTTCCATGTCAGCCCCTCTAACCTGCATCACTGACAGGGGGAAACTGGGTTAAAAACATCTGAAGGTATTTTATCAAACTATGCCGGGATTGAACCCTGGACCCTCAGATTAGTGAGCAAGCGTCTAAATCATTGAGCCATCGCGACTCCGGTGTGGTGTGTAGAATTTCAAAGACAATAGCATGAGCATGAGAGATCACAGCCTAAAGCCAATGTGGCCTCCCCCGACCGGCATCAGTGACCTGGGGAAGCTGGTATGCCTAACAATTCACAACTACATGTATATCAATAAAAAAACATTTACACCAAAACATGGACTTTATGGGGTCGACCATGCAGAACGTATCGGTATTAATGAGAGAATAACGAGGGGATAATCACAAGGCTTTATAGTAGTATCTTCTTTCCCACTTCAAATGCTTCTAAACAAAGTATCCTTTAATGAAAGGTTAAACTTGATTCATGAACTTTCCGCCTAATCAAGCGCAAAGAAAATTGTTTGTGTTTGTACTTATTGGTATTTACGCTACTCCTATTAAGATGTGAACAATATCAAATCTTTAGGGAGGGTAAGGTGTCTGTTGAGAAAAGGGGGGGGGGGGGGGGTGAGTTCATGTTGAATTGACCTGAGAGAAACCTTATTTTACGTGAATGAAGCGCATATACAGCTATTGTATTTGTGTTTGTACTTATTAGCATTGTTGATGCGCATATTAAAATTTGAAGAATATTTTTTAGGGCGTGTCCCTTTGGTAGAGTGTCGACAGATATGAGAGCAGCTGCATTTGCCCGGAAAGAATCTGAATAATCGCTTGATTTAGTAGATCTGAACCCGACAGAAACTGAAAATTCGCCAGTAAGTTGGTTTTCTGGTAATAAAATCTTGTCTTAATCTATATCATATAGGATGGCAATTTCTGTACTGGTGAGGATTGTATGTCCAAAACACGTGTCGGTTGGAAATTATGTCATAATACCGGTAAAACATAGTATAGTATGATGTAATAAAGAATGAATGAGTGTATATGTTGACAGTACTGAAGTTTTTCATTGTCGTATGTTACGGTGATCAGTCATGTTAGATGTACCTGTCATTGTATGATAGGCGTGGGACGAAATAAAATCTTATGTTACGGGAAGTTAACGAATTGTACAACATTAAAATATGGTCACTAAAAACACAAGAATACTAGGTTGTGCTAGAATAGTCAAATTTTCCCTTTAGAGTACTACCATAACAATGTAAAATGGTCCCTGAGAAATACAAAATGCTCTTCTTTACCATCGTACAAAATAAAGTCGAAATGATCCATTTTTGGTCTTTAAAAATGGGTTCCCTTATTTTTTAGTATCAAATTAAGCAAACATTGTTATTAATTGGCGTTTCTAATGAATTATCGTGTATTCTAAATCATATCATTATGTTCTTATTGCATATAATTAAGAGTTTTAACCAAGCATAAATGCCCATGTATATGTACAGTCTTGATCGGTCACTCATTGGAATTCTGCTGGTAATTCTCTTCTAATTTAAATCAAGTAAGGACATTTGTGACCGATATTTTCCAAGTCATTAGAAGACCTCTACTTTCTAGTTATATAAGTAGTAGCATCTCATTTTCATAAGGGAACCCATCTTTAATGGTACAAGAAATAGTATAAAGTCAAAATGTTTCCAAGTGATGAAATTCGTTAGAATTCAAAATGGTGCCAGATGACGGACAAAATGTTCCAGTTTTGGACAAATCCGTATAAAAAAAAAACGCCGTATTGACTATCAATACACAGTACACAAGAAACGCTAAATAATCGAATTGGGGTTGAATAACATTGTATATTTGTTTAGAGAAAGGCAAAATGTTAGGATCGATAGTGTTATTGGTTCTGAGGCGAATTTTTGCACAAGAAATAGTAAAGTTTGAAAGACCTCGTGCATACGAAACTACACATGGTTGTTACATCGTAATGACACACGAACGTAGTTCACAACCATTTTGAATCAATTCCTCGACTTAAAAAGTCGATTATTTCAAAAAAAAAAAACTTCAGATTGCCCTTGAAATTGGCTGTGAACTACGTTCGTGTGTGTTATGTCCATGGATTGCAAAACTCATGCGTAGTTTCGTATGAGACCATGTTTACAGACAAAGCCTTTCTGAAAATCTTTCGTACCATCATGTATAGAGACTTCGACTAGCTCGACTTCGTGACCATCCCTCTACCCCACCAGTGTTTTGCCTCGTGCCGTGAGCCCCCACCCTCCCCCACCACTTGTCAATTCTGTGACCCCTACTCGACGAATGATTCATAAAAGCGTAATTGATTCAATCAGTGTCAAGCGTATTACTAATGTATAGTAATAGATTCATCATTCAATACGCTATAAAAATATTAACAATGAATTCCATAATCCGTCCATCGATCTACAAGAAAATCTTAAAGTTTCCACATGGTTGACGTTATTATGTCACCTAAACCTACTCTTTATTTCTTTTATAAAACTTCTTTTAAAACAAATTTTAGTCTTTAAAAATATTGAAAGATGTGTTTCCTTATTTTTTGTGTAAAATTAAGCAAACTATTTGTTTAATTGGTATTTCTGATGAATTATCATGTATCATGATTATTAATCATATCATTATGTTCTTATTGGATATAATTAAGAGTTTTAACATCATAAATGTCCATGTATGTACAATCTGGATAAACAAAAAAAAAGACTTTTTGACCTTTCTTGATCGGTCACTCATTGGAATTATCTCTTCTAATTTAGCTAATTATGATTTAATTATGGACATGTGAGACAAACTTCTATTTTCCAAGTCATAAATAAAAATAAGGGAAACCATCTTTAAGTAACCTTTTGATACACATGAAATGAAAACATTTCAAACATATTTTTATAGCATCCTGTATCCTTTTATGAAAGGAATTGAAATGAAAATTACGTTTTAATGTCACACACCATATTGGTCTAACAATCGTTAATTCGCCTACTGACTCAATTCAATCACCAATTCAGTGCATTAAGATATGCTCTGGTCGACCTCGCGGCTGGTAGAATCCGATAGCAGCTGGAATCTGCAAGGCAGCTGTCTGGATTTCGATTGTGAAGAGTTTTTCTAAATTTGTATATGTATCGGGGACTCTGAATGCATCAATTTGCACCATTCAAATTTTCAATCAGACGTCTATGGTTCTTGCAATTCCACTTAAATTAAGCGTTTGATGACGTCACTAATCGCAAAATATGCTGTATCACATAAGGACTTTAAGCGATTAGTGACTTCATAAAACACTTACTTTTAATGGAACCATGGAAGTCTTTTTGAAAATTGAATTGCTGCAAATTAGTGCATTCAACGTCCCGGATGCACATAAACAATAAGGAAAACCTCTTTACAATCTCTTTAACGAGGAAGGGACCCTTGTGGAGAAATCAATAAGTATCACCTCTTCCTATACCCTGAATTTCGTATTAAAAAAATTTGGCCTCATTGAGTACACGGACAAAAAAGCGACACGATACTAAATTATATATACATGTACTGTCATTTTCTGAAGCATGACGTTTATGGCTTTAATGACACATTTTAAATTCAAACCATCCAATCCCTTTACACGTATTTTAACCATAAACCAAAATCCCTATTTTATATTCCAAACCCCCATTACGGAATGGCATTATGTCCAAAATTTAAACCCCTCGAATGTCAAATATCATACGGTGTACAAACTCACTCACAAATAAAACTGTATTTTCTGTAAAGTTACAAAGTCTCTTCTTTATAACTCTAACCCTCCTGAATTACACACGATCTTGTTTATTTTCTTTATTAACTATAAATTTAAACGTCCTGTGCCTATGCTTTCGTACTATTGTTTTCAATGCAATGTTACAACATGAGGAGTGCCGTATTTGAAAATTAAACCTTTATCATAATATTATGTAATAATCTTCAATGAACCGTTAGCTTTCTTTAAAATATTACTTCTTGGTAGCAAAGCTTATCAATACAGTGTATAAACTTGGACATAAAAAATATATCATCTAAAAAATTAAAACTCTTTTTCCGTGTGGCTGAATCTTAATAAACCGAAGTCCTATTTAATAATCCTAACCCTTAAGGACTTTATTAAGGAGTGGCTGATTTCTCAAATTTAAACCACATTTCATAAACTAGAAGTGTTCTTTAAATTTAAGATAATACTTCGCAGTAATGGTAAAATAGCTTATCAATACGGTATACAAGCTCGGACATACACCGCGGTGTTTTCAAACTCAGGTAGTTGGCCATACATATACAGTAATACAATATACACATTTTGCCTTGTGTATCAAATAAAAACATACACAATACAATCTACACCTGAAGTCGCCCGTGTGGTATTCGATTCATTTAATATTTTAGGAATACTAAAACGCATTCGTGATTTTAAATAAAAATGTGAATGTCAAACTCACCGTTAATCCTAATTAATTAATCCGCTTTAAAGAGCTAATTGGTTGATAAAGACCAGACGCGAATATCACACATGAGATAGTCAACTGTTGTGCTCTAACACGCTTCGCTACTTTTCCAGTCGCCGGAAGTAGACGTGAGGTGAAAACGAGGCCCACGACATTCCTTCGTTAATGTTTACCATAGCAACTGATCGGCTAACATTGGATTATCTGTTTAACAATTCATTATTTACTGTTACAATTAATCCAGCGTTATTTGTTCTGATGTTTGGAATCTATTTTGTTTTTTGGTATGGATTTTAGACTAGGACTATATGTAAAAGTGTAATATTGCAAGGGGATCTAAATTTACTTTTAATTATTGATATAAAAGGAAATCCTAAGGTAAGCATATAGCGTGTATCGAGAAAACTTGTGGAGTATATATCGATATTATGTGTGACCTACTTTTAACATGAATCATTAAAGGGGTTGTGAATAGATTTTCTAGCTTTCTTATGTGTGTATCGGGGCAGTGGCGTTTCTATAATTTTGAAAAACATGAATCATTATTGACTCTCATTCTTTTATCGTGGTTATGAAAGGATTCAATCGTTTGCTAAGCATGTTCATCACGCGAAACATTAAAGGAATTGTAAACAGGTTTTTCTAATATTTTTATATGTATCGGGCAATTCTACTAAAACTAAGCGTTTTATGACGTCACTAATCGCAACGTCCTTATGTCATACAGCATAATATTTTGCGATTAGTGACGTCATCAAACACTTAGTTTAAGTGAAATTGCAAGAACCACGTACGTGTGATTGAATGGTGCAAATTGATGCATTCATTCTGCCCGATACACATAAAAAAATTAGAAAAACCTGTTTACAATTCCTTTAATGTTTCGCGTGAACATGCTTAGCAAACGATTGAATCCTTTCATAACCACGATAAAAGAATGAGAGTCAATAATGATTCATGTGCAATGACATTTGTCAGGTGAGGTTGTCCTGAACCTATTCCAGACAGGTCTTCCGTGATATTTGATAGATCTAAAGGTAGAGTGTAGAGTGACACACAAAGCAATTGACAACAATGGACAGCTTTCGTTGACTTATAATAAACACATATAGTGGACGACCACTGTTGGTCCAGAAACGCATTATTATTCTTTTTACTGAATACTCCAAATGTTACTGAGAATCTTACGTATCTGATGAAAATTCCTAACACAAAAGAGTTATACTTTGAAAATTAGATTCTCCGTCCAAAATATGAATCATTTTTAAAGGGATAGTTGTGCCATTTTGGGAGAGTGATTTTAGACTTGAATATTTGTAAGGGAATTATGCGATATTCGTACATTTCTAGTACTTCTGAAGACAATTTACATATATTCAAGACTCAAATCAACCCCCAAAAATGGCGCAACCGTCCCTTTAAATTAAACTTAAGCAAAGCCACCTGCATGACACAATTACAATGAAATCAAATGCAATTCGTTTATCTTGTATCTTTTTTATTGATTTTTTCGAATCAAGGGAAATAACTCATATGAATTGATTTTGAAATTAAAAACGGACAATTTTTGCAAGTTTAAACATGTCTTTGGCATTCGCCGATCTATAATATCTTTTGGAAACAACTTAAAGTATAGAGATTTTGTATGTGTATCGAGGACACTGATGGCATAAATTTTTTATTTAAAATTTTCAGATACGCTAAGGGACACATTTCTCTATATAATTGTGTACAGTTTTCACAAATTTTTCGACCTAAACAAAGCCGAATGCCCCTTTAAGCTAAATACAATGAGAGCTTAGTTGGCAGGAAATAAACTGATGTCACAACACATAAGGTAAATACTATGAGTTTGTACGGATGGACTTGTTGAACAACAAATACAATCTCCCCAAATATGTCACCCGGGTGAAAATCGATCTCTTCTATTTGTCAATATTTAGGCTTTTCCTATAACATAATTATTGTGGGCTAGCCAGTCATATTTATGTATTATCCTTAGCCTTTACGTCAAACAAGTGGTTGTCGTGAGTTCTATTTTTGGGGGGCGTGTCAAAGTTTGGTGACCTTGAATAGTCATCTTTCCTCCTTATTCCCACCGACGCAGCTGTAAATGAGTAAGGATATTCCGGGAAAAATCGATTCAAAGAGAGTTGAATCTTTGATATCATGAGATGAGCTCCAGCAGAATAATGACGTTAAATTTTTTTCTATTTTTAGAAATGGCATATACTCCTAGAAAGACGACCACCCCATACCCAGGTTACGATGAAACTTGGACACATGTAGATCCCCAACCCGTAGCCAGAGTTAAACCCGAAGCTGAAGAATTCGCCAGAAAACATCAGGGGGCTATCAACTTATTTAATCCTGCAAAAGAAAGAGTCGAACAAGCTCCCGTTCCAGAGCCACGATGTCCATCAGCGGCTGCCCGATCAAATCTTGAGCAACATCGCAAAGGACACGTTGGTGACATACTAACAGGATCAGCTACCCCTCGGGTGGATTATGAAGTTGTCCCACGTGTAAAGCCAGAAGCAATGTCTAATGCTCAAGCACATCGTGGTACATCTACTGCTCACCTATTTACTGATTATGGACGTTTGCCTGCCTCAGCTCGAAAGCAACCGAAGGTAAAACCTGAAGGTGAAGTAAACGCCTCTCTGGATCTCGGTAGTAGAGCAAAGAGTATCCTCCATAATCCGAAAGAAATTCCACCATCTCCTAAACCAGACCCACGAGTTAAACCAGAAGGCGAGGGAAACGCGCACTTAGATCGTGGAAAGCGAATGATGAAAATAGTAAATAAATATGGAACGGGGAGTGGCACAGATCGCGGTGTACCACGGGTTAAACCAGAGGGTACAGACAATGCTATTCTTGACACTGGTCACAGAGCGTCTAATCTTTTGCGAAAGTATGGTAACATGCCACAGGAGTGTCAACCTGAACCCAAAGTTACGTCACAGGGTATAGACAATGCTAATTTAGACAAGGGAGGACGAATGAATCGTCTAATGCACGAAGGAAGTAAAGGAAGACGATCACCTCGACCGCCACCAAGAGCAACCACTTCTTCAGCTAGAAGAATCATGCATAAACATCGAGGACAAATGGGGAACCTCTTAACGTCGAGTACCAATAAAATGATCACGCCACCAGTTGGAGTTAGAGGCTAATTTAAACATTTTGGCAAGATATTTTGTGGACATACTTACAAGGTGTACGTTTGCGCATTCTTGTTTTAAGTTTCGTAGCTCGATCAGGTGTTCTACGATAACTTTCATTTTATGTATACCTCCTGATATAGGCTTACGGATCTCGATTGTGATTTGGATTGATTTGCTCTTCCTCAAGTACAGCAAACTGTTACTCCGAGGTTGTGCCTTTTATTTTAACTGTCTGTGGGACGCGTCGTAGCTCTCACAGTCAATGTAGATCGTGCTCTAAATCCGCCGCAGATAATATGAACATAACTCTAGAGTATTTTATTCTGTTATATAGAATCTTTTCCGATCTCATGTAAAAATATTTGTGTTTTAGAATAGTGCCTTTATTATGTATTTGATATACTGTTGTATTTAGAAATACCTTTTATAATTATTTCTCGTAAAATTAAAACGTTTTCATTTTACTGTTTTTCTGCATTCTGGTTCGTCTGATGAAGTGTAACGCCATGTAGTGTGCAATGAGGAAAGTTATGCTACGACAGCAACACTAGCCTACACATTTTTTTTTATTAAACACCCACATGAAAATGTGGAGGTATATTACCCACCCGTTCGAATATGGTAATAAGCGGATGAATGCTTGTTGAGTTATTGCCCTTTACTTAGTAAAAATGCGTCAATTTTGGTTTGTTTTTCACTTTTATGCATAGTGGGGGATAGCTTGAGAAGCACCGAGTCCAAAAACCCGGGTAACATCGATTTCCGAGATAAAAAAAATCGACCCTTAAATGGATTTTGGTACCACAGGTAGCTACCTGTTGAAATTTGCCAATTTTTACTTTTTTGAAAATCCAAATTTTGCAGCTTCACCACGGCCAAACCACTTGAGATATGAAGATGAAATTTACGCAGCAACCAGTTTGAAATCTCAGCTTTGCAATGCCACAAACGGCGATTCCATATCTGCCTTACTTTGGAAGCACTGAGTGTTTAATGTTTGTCCATGAAAAACCGGATTTTTTGGCACTTTTCCGCAAAAAAAAAGTGCTCAGAATTCACTTTTATGCACATTGGGGAAGAGCTAGAGAAGCACCGAGTCCAAAAAACCAGGTTACATTGATTTCCGAGACCAAAAAATTTCAACCCAAAAATGGATTTTGGTACCACAGGTAGCTAGTTGAGCACTTCTTGTGCATCACTGTGCAGACTACAAATAGCTAGTTTGAGAACTTACAGATTTTAATTTGATTTCTTGTGTTTTTTTTAAGTCCCTGGGGTCTGATTAGTAGGAAAAGATCAAAACTTGAGTAAAAAAGGTGTATTTGAAAAAGTTGGCTATTAGCCATAATTTCCTCTATGGCCAATATGCATGAAAAATGTCAAAAATTATTTTCTATTCTATGGCAGATATTTGAGTTCTGTTTTTTCTGACATCTGCAGATAGTCTATGTGAATATTGGTGCAAATTTCAGCCTTGTATCTTTGTAAGTTTTAAGCAACAAATTTATTTGTGTTTGATCACTTCTTATACTCCACTGTGCAGACTGCAAATAACTAGTTCGGAATATTTCCAGATTTAATTTGATTTCTTCTGTTTTTTGAAGTCCTTTGTTGTCAAATGTGAAAAAATATTTTCTGTTCAATGGCAGATATTTGAGTTCTGTTTTTTCTGACATGTGCAGATAGTCCATGTGAATATTGGTGCAAAATTTCAGCCTTGTATCTTTGTAAGTTTTTACGGAAAAAAATTATTTGTGTTTGAACACTTCTTTTGCTCCACTGTGCAGTCTACAGATAGCTAGTTTGAAAACTTACAGATTTTACTTTGTGGTTTTTGAAGTCCTTGGAATGTAAAATATAAGAAAAGAACAATTCTTGATCAAAAAAGGGTTATTTGTCGAAAATGGGTAATAGTCGTATTTGGTTCTAGGGCTTGTGATTGTAATTTGGTGCTTTGGATTTTTTGAGGTGGAAAATAGCAAATTTTGTGCAAAATTAAGTTCCTTGGAAAAATTTGGTCATTTTTTGAATCTGTGGTCTTTTTTCAGGAATAACGCCCATAATTCTTCTATAAGGGCAGATTGTTTTAGAGATTGTTTTAATGGATTTTCCCTGGAAACTATTGTAGTTTAGTAAATAATTGTTTTTATAATTTGATTTTAACTAAAAATGATGCGACTATTGCCTTTACCAGAGGAAAGAAAAAACAACACGGTTCGGACTATGTAGAAGGTTAATTGAATAGTAATCAAGACAATCAGTAACTGGTTACTAGTGACTACTCGCTCAGTCAGTCTGCTTTGTTTATAGCAACCGGTAAGTCGTCTTTTTGAATTTCTCTGAAATTTTAGATAAATTTCAATAAATGTCCCCTTCCTCTCGATTTGAAAGAGTAATATTTATTGTATTAGATATATTAATGTAATACTCATTGCAAAAATCCATTGCACATTTTTTTGAGATAAAAATGAAGCAAAGCTTGGCTTTAACTAGGACTCAAAATAAGGAATATGAATAGAAAAAGACGGAATTTTTTGGCTCCCTTTCTCAAATTACTTTTATATTAAGTAAAGTTTCTTGCCTTACTTTATTTACCCTTCTCCACCCCTCCGGCCTCCTAAACGAATTAATCGTAGTTCATTCGCCCCTTCGGATGAGAGAATAACGCCACCCAGACACCGATAGACCTTTGACTGCTGATAGACATATGCCGATGACAATTTCAGCTCAATATAATATTATGGTATTTTCAAAAAATAATGTAATTCACAAATAATCCACTTCATAACATCTCTTCATCATAATTCCCGAAATGTCTATATAAATAGTCCAAGTTTCTTTATGTGTCTGACGATCATGGGGGAAACACGTCAAACGCTTCATGAAATTTTAACCAGTGTAATGGTTAAGTTAAAATGCAGTTACAGAAGAACAGTTTTTTTCAAAAAGGATGCGTAACTATTCAACATAGTATTAATATGTTACACATCTTCGCCACTATCTGTCAAATGAACACATCGATAACATTTAGATTTTGTCTTTTCGTTTCAGGCCAGGGTGCTCAATAGTGGCTTTTACTATTGAGTTAATACACATAGTTGGGATACCATTCCCGTGGAGGTTAGTATATCATAGATGTACATTATAAGCGTATAAAATTGAGCACTATACAAATAAACCGTACGCGTATAATCCTTTCTTGAAAATGATGTATCAAGAATGTTCAATGTAGTCTGATAAACTTTGATACAACATATATCATGATGGAAGTCATTTGATACTAGCTACAAGTGAGGGTTTTACTAGACACCTGCAAGTGATAACAACTTAATCTTCCATTGGTACAATTTTTCTGACTTGATTGAACCAACCTTTAGATTGTGATTCTGAAAAGTGTTACATATAGTTTGAAGTGTGCTTGATCAGAAAGGAACAATAATGAATTATTTCCTGGTCAGTCCCAGTGACATTTATGTTTATACATCAGTTTTAATGGGCCAAATTATTACACATGTAAAACAAAAAGTTTATTTCATGGTTGTATTATTGTGGTGTTTTCTTATATTTCAGGGTTTCAAGTATAGTAGCTCGTCTTTAGCTACGGACAACATGGTTAGATATGGTGTACAACCTAGGTTTTTGGAGGTAGCTCACAAGGAGCAAAATTTTCGCGTTTACGGGTTGGGCTCGCGTGTAGTTTAGTTGTGGCAGCCTGTGGGCTACCTTGCTAGGGCCACCTAGGTTGTACTCGGCTAAGCTGCCATATCATGTCCGCCCAGCCTCTCTTGGAACAAATGGCGGTAAGTCATTCTCATTTTATAATATTCAGATATTTGTTGACTTCTACCTAGTTGATTTAGAAAAGGTGTGCGAGTTTACTTTATATATAACCTTTGATGTAGTAGAAATAAATCCCACTTTCGTAAGCCAATTACAAGTCGTGTCTCATATAGTATAGCTGTACAGAATCACCTCTTTCACAATTTTCCAATGAATCTGGTTGAGAATTAATTTAAATCATTGATGGGAATAAGGACTTGAAGGATCAGGGGTTAGATAAGCAAATCAAATCACCTTTATTCAATCAAGATGAGCTGGATCAGTTAGCATAAGCAGGAAAATTACGTTTTTTATGCGGAGGAATTTTCCCGCAAGGGTGTTTCGCAACTTAAAACATAGACAATAAAATGCCAAGTATGGGGATCAGTTCTTGATTGGTTTCAGATGAAAACACCTTGAAAATGGCAATGAGGAAACATCCTAATTTTTTTCTGAATTGTCTCTATTAATACTAGGTAGAAATCAACAGGTATTAGACTATTACTTGATAAAAAAAACCCTGTGCACTATTCTTGCAACAAGACGGTCATGATGTTGATTGCAACAAAATATCTAATTGCGGACTGTCAAGATTGATTAGGGTGAAAATGTACAGTATATTGTATTCTGTGATAAAATAAATAACGTATTAAATATCTTATTTTAGGAGTGCATTTCTAGATCGCTATACAATTGAAATATTGAGCAATATTTCAACAGTGAAAGTTTTTGTTATTGTAATTTTAGATCGTATAGGGTGAAACTCTGAGTTACGACATGATTTTTGAGGTTCTGTTTAATTTTTCTAATTTTAGGTGTATACAGATAGAGCTTCAATATATATGAATAAAGTGCTTATGGTGTGGCATGGAAGCTCTTCGTGTAAGTTTCAAATTATCATATTTTAAAAATTCTGTTAACGCCTATTCTGGCATATCATGCATAATGTCAAATGGTTAAAACATGACGAGGGACGCTTGATGGCTCAGTGTGCTACTGGTTGTGCATCCGAAAGATCTGACAACTGTTGAACATCGAAAACATGTACTACTGGTCTGACAAAATTAAGTTCATTACACACTACATGTTGTATGTTCTCATTATCCCAATCAGATGCAGAAAAGAAAAACGTAAAACATCACCTTATTCCATGTTTTCAATCTAGAACAAGTTATGACAACTCGGTATCCCTTGAACAGTACACTTTTAGGGAACTCTGAATTAAAACTGGGTGGTTTTCCATTCTTAAATACATTTTTTCTCGATCCTTTAATCTTTAGTGTAGGTTATTATCCGATACACCACCACTCTTGAAATTATTTTATTCAAACATGGCTGAAGAACACTGCTGTGTTGGCGACAGCTAGTTCTTTCCCTGTTATAGTAAGAGATCTGTAAGTAGTAGTAGGTTCGTTACTATTTTGGTTTCAATCCATTTCAGGTTTGAAAGGGTGAATCGTCTGGTAATTTACCTACCCACTATAGCACTGCCACAATAGGAGTGTTCTGGGGTCATGGCCTGTATGACTCTACAGATCCTCCTACTCACAGATGAAGAACAGAAGAAGCGGCGCGCGCCAACAGATGAAGAGGAACAGATGAAGAACAGATGAAGAGGAACAGATGAAGATGTAGGGCGAATTCTCCACCCATTTTTGGTAAGTTGGTTTTATACTTTTTTAGACAGATTGTAGCTCATTTAGTTACAGTTTTGGACTTTTGACGTAAATGTTACAAATTTCATTCATTAGAGTGTTGGAATCATGATTTCATTGGTTTGCCCTCAAACAAATGCTGGCTATTGGTTGTATTCTAAAATGACAAAAACAATACTGATGATTTTTTAATAAATGAAGTCACCCTTTCTGTAAATATGAATATACAGTGAGGTTTGACCAAGGACAAGATCTTCAAGAACCTGAATTGTTACTCTTGAAAAAATAGTCTTGACTTTTGTGTTTTCACAAGGATCTATCACACCGAGACTACTGTTTCTGTCTAATTTTCAAAAAAGTTGGAAGGTTGGATTTGATAGTTTTGATGATTTGTATAGAAATGGCCATTGCCACTCGCCAAGCAGGCCATGCTTGTTCCTTTCTGTAAATATGAATATACAGTGAGGTTTGACCAAGGACCAGTAAGTTTACAAGATCTTCAAGACCCTGAATTGTTACTCTTGAAAAAATAGTCTTGACTTTTGTATTTTCACAAGGATCTATCACATCGAGATTACTGTTTCTGTCTGATTTTCAAAAAACTTTGATGATTTGTATAGGTAGGTTCTTGATGCCTTGGACAGGTTTGAAGTTTATCGATGAATAGGCCTATCGTATTGTGCAAGTCTTTGTGATTACTGTGACAGCTTGGTTGAATCTCCAGTCGCTCAGTGGCATAGCCCCCCCCCCCCCCAATCCCCATGTAGCCAGTCTTTTCCCTATTTGAACCCATATTTGTACTTTGGGAGGCTGACACAGCCACTGTAACTCCTAGTTAGCTAGGTTGCTGAAATCTTACTTCTGTTTACTACGGCTTTGTGCAGTTTTAAATTAAAAAGTATGAATTGATTAAATGAAAATTGGGGAATATTCAAATACAGCAATAAACCATGCATTCTTTAGAAAAAAAAGTTAAATTTAACCGAACAGAAACTTTGACAGTTATCATGAATTAGAAATGAAATAAGAGATATGTACTTGTAATTATAATTGTGAGCGGCGAGTGACGACCTTTTTCCATCTTCAACTAGTGCAGTAAAAAAATATTCCTCTCTTGTTATTACCAAGAGGTCAATTCTGAAAACTCGTTTGGACCATTACATCCACCGGTTTCGAAGGTCAAGAGTGACACTGTGGGTAGCTAAATAACCGTATACAAGAGATAAATTAACTGTGATCTGAAGCATTGTGGTAGTAAAGGGAGGTAATTACTCTTCTGCTTAGGAGGCTCACTCATTCTTCTGATTTAAAAAAAAAATAGACCTTTTCTTGGAATTTACTGTTTGATTTCTCTCTCTACAGGCAAATAATCGGTTTTATTTATCTTCTATATCAGATTGTTTACTAACTATCCATGTTCATGTTCATAATATGAATAATTGTTAACAGTTCTTGTTATGTGAAAAATATCCAAACTATCGCGTGTAGAATTTGGTTTTATCGTATGACATGAAGGTAATAATAATAATAATAACAATAATACTCACTCTTTATTAGGGTAAAAAATTATACTAAATTAAGTTATTTTTCTCTCATGAATATGAGTGAGTAATCAATCTGTATAGCCTACTATGCCCTGTAAATTTTAGCTTTCTGGAAAGCATTTAAAATTGAATGTCCCTACAATCTCATTGGAAGGAAATGAACAGGATTTGGGTGATATACAGTGGTATAACCCATATTCGTGCATATAATGATTCAACACCGAATTTCGTCAATATAAAGATAGCTTGAAAGGCAAAGTAATATACGCCCACTGGCAGCTTTGATTTTGAACATACATATTTAGCAGTACAGTAACAATCACCAGTATGAAATATTCAACCTTCAGTCATACACTTCTTTTGAACTCTTTAGGGCGATACTGAATAATATTGAGTATGAGTTATTGCCCTAGTTGTTGAAAACGTGTTCAATCTTTAGCTCGTGAAAACTCTAGAAGACAAATATTCAATCTTCAGCGCGGTAATGAATAATAAAACCAAGTTTTGTCGAAATTCGACAAGAATCATGCCTTCTAGAGTTTTTATGAGCTACAAATTGAACGAGTTTTCAAGATCAAGGGCAATCGATTTTTCTCATTTTCAATAGGCTCTATCCATGGGTGATAACAAACACTCAAGCCAAATTTCGTTAAAATCCGTCAAGAATTGTGCCTTCTAGATTGTTTACAAGCTAAAAATTGAACAAGAATTGTCCCTTCTAGAGATAAAATTTGAACGCGTTTTCAAGAACAAGGGCAATAACTCATACTAAATATTGTTCTGATTTTCGATAGGGTTTATCCTTGGGCGATTACGAACAGTCATACCAAGTTTCATCAAAATCCGACATGAATTGCACCTACTAGAGTGTTTACGAGCATTTCAAGAACAAGGGCAATAACTCATAGTAAATATTTCTGATTTTCAATATACTATACCAAATTTCTTCGAAATCAGTCAAGAATTGTGCCTTGTAGAGTGCTTACGAGCAATTGTGGACGGACCGACGGAAAGAGGTGACGGCAATATACGCCCCCCATTTCATGTGGGCTTATAAAAAAGTTTTGTTTTATATCTTAGAAGTTTCCTCAGAACTACAAAATAATTTAAATTGGTTTGTTTCAATTTTCTTTATGAATCCCCCAACTTTGGCCCATATTCCATGAGTAACCAACTCGACAACGACGGCAAAATGCGTCACCTATTTTCATGCACAATGTTTGATCTATAAATAAGTTGAGAAAAACCCGTTGTATGGATACCCAGTGGTATAATTAACTTTTCTTAGTATTTATTTTTAATAGGAATTCATTATCTGATGACAATTCCTTCAAAGAACAATGATTTAAAAAAAATAGTGACTGACAAAATATAAGATAAGTAAAACGTAAGAGCGATTTATTGCTAAAAGTCATTGAAACTACATAAGAATATGGCCCACATTGTGTTCCAGCTTGGGATTATAAGGAAATTCGGCGGATAAAAAATTGTGATATTTGGTAATAACTGAAATCCGCCATTTTATTTGTCAAAGTATACATTAATACATTTACCTTGCTTGAATCTACTGGATTCATTCTACTGGCTGATAGTGTGCATACAACCCATGTTTTAAAAAAAATCAAATTCGGAGGTCGCACATCTAAATTATTAATCATTTCCCCGGAGATGCACGACAAATAGGTTAGCACGAAATTAGGTTACTCGACTCTAATTATGCAATTGTTGGTGTCAATAATTTCTTTTGGATATTTTGTTCACTTTCAGTTATAGATCTAATGCTCATATGGCATAATTCCTAATCTAAGGAATACATTTGAATTTTGATTTTTTCTGACATGTCCGTGAGATAGTCAATTTGGATATTATGAATATTTCAGCTTTTCATGCTACCATACTGGAAGGGATTAAAAATTTAGTTTGATTTGATGCTATTTTGCAATGGTCTTTGGTCAAGTCTAATTAAAATTTTAGTTTTTCACCTCTCGGTGTTGTTGGTCTAAGTCTTTTCATTTCGCTTACTCCTAATGTTTTGTTTAGGCCTATGAGCAATAAAGAATTTGCGGATGTAAGAGACGTATCTTGATCTTCAAGATATACAACGAACATGACACAGAGTCAAGTAACATTCCAGCTAGTGCCAAATTGGTTATGTATCTCAGTAAAGATCTACTGGGATAGGATATATTGCCACCTGATAATGAAATGGAGAGCTAATATATCCATAGAAGAGTAGCTAGTAGACTTTATTGCAAAACTTTTTTTCTTACCTCTTTTGCAAATGTGTCATGGATTTAAACCATTTTGCAAGAATTTGTTTCTTCTATATGATTAATCTTTGAGGAATGTTGTGTTTTTCCTTGCAAGGCTTTACATAAGCGTCCGGACAAGGACATTGTGTCCCTTGTGACAGAATGAGAATACCGACAGGTTGAGATGTCCAAATTATTTTACGCATGCGTCGATGAACGTTCTTTTGCTGGTTTTGGGTGTCCAGTTTAATATTTCACATTTTCTCAAAATATTAAATCTAATTACTATAAACTTAGATAACAAGAAATCAATTCTTTCTCTTATTGTGTTTCTCAATTTCAAACAACCCTTCAACATTCAACCTGAGATAAAATAAGATGATAGTTTTAACGCGATGTAATTTAGAGGCATTGGCTAAATATTCCCAATTTGAATAACAAGAACTATTCTTAGCTACCGGTAGTTGTTAACCTGAATTTTAATTGAAAATATCATATTTTTTACGTCAGGTAATACAAATTGATTAGTGCCGGACATAATGTCTGTTCCAATTTCAAGTCTTGTTTCTTGTCCCTTTGAGCAAAATTGAATGTTTCTGAAAAATTTGTTGTTCAATGTTTGAATTAGTCTTTTTGACCTTCGTCATCTTTACATTTATGGCACTCATTCACGCTTTCTAGTTTCTGTCTTAATTTTTGAATTGGTTGGTTGGTAGATGACAAGTTGACGTTTGTTTCCAGCGGATGCTGATACCGCAAACTAGGTACATGTAGTTGTTGGTAGTCGAAGTAGTTGGTAAATTTTTAAACTCTTTCATCTCATTATTATACGCCCACATTATAATGTGGTCTTATATTGTCCTCGCCCTGTCTGTCCGTCCGTTCACAATTTTCTTGTGAACACAATAGAGACTACTACATTTTTTATCTGATTTAAATGAAATTTGGTGTGATCAATTATAATGATGGAGAATTGGAAAAGTTCGAATTTGAAAATCTTTCGATGAACGATTTTTGAGTTATTGCCCTTGACTTAGGCAAAACGGGTCAAATATTTTTTGCGAACGTAATAAAGATTTCAATTTTTATCCAGTTTAAAAGAAAGTTGGTGTGATCATTTATAATGATGGAGATCTTGGACAAGTTCGAATTTGACGATCTTTCGATGAACTATTTTTGAGTTATTGCCCTTGACTTAGGTACAACACGTCAAAATTTGTTTGTGAACACAGATTTCATCTGATTTAAATTAAATTTGGTGTGATGATAATGAGATCTTGGACAAGTTTGAATTTGACTTATTGCTCACTTAAACCCTTCCATTTTTTGTATGTGAAGATTTGCCTAAATAGTAATATTGCGACCTAAATATAGATCTTAAATTAATATACTTTGGGAGATAATTTTTTTTTTTGTAATCAATATTTTATTCAAAAAGAAAAGGATTGGTGAACAGGCTTTCGCCTATATCACCCCTCTCAGATAATTCTGACATTTACATATTAATTAATGCTAAATTTTTACAGTGTTATCCAATTATACTTTATATTATCAGTTTGGATACATACCTTGCCACAGTTTTTGTTTTTATTGACTTTGTTTACCTCCACCTGTTGTCACCAACAAACTGCCTCTAATATTCAAATTACCAGAAACACATGATAATGTGACCATATTGATTTAGTTCCGGTAAAAATGATATCAATTTATTACCGTGATATGTTGCAGAACGCCAGCGTAACTTTCACTGAGGCCAATTGGCTTGAATAAGGTATAAATTGATTCGGAATTATCGCCCTTAACTAAGTAAAAATGCCTCAAAATTTAATTTGGTAGTGATTGCTTGAATGATTTTAGAGTTATTGCCCTTGACTTAGTAAAAGTTGGATAATATCTTGGTCAAGTACCTGTATTGGTAATGATTTGTTGAACGATGAATCTATAGATAATGTAGTATTTATGAGTTTGGTGGAATTTAAAACAAATGTGTACGTTGATGAGACCTTGTTTGTGTGTAAATTTGATGACAACTAAATATCCATTATGAAGATCTTATTAATGAGATGGAGGGCTATGCTTCCTTGTTTGACAAGCTATCTTTTCGTAGGATAACAACTTTCTACCAGCTGGTCTTTAAATAATTAATGAATAATGAATAAAGATGATCTTTTCAAGGTCCCATGCCCATTAATGTTTGTATGAAATGTTTAATGAAGTCAGATTTGTAAACAATTGATACATACAGAATAATTGACACTAGCTAGTGTATCAAAGGTTCAATGATGTCAGACTCGAAGCAGTTGTTAAATCAATACACAACAGAACAAACAATGACATGAGTAACGGTTTACTGTATCAAAGGTTCAATGATGTCAAACTCTCAAACATTTATTGAATCTACCTTTATGACACCTGATTGAATTAAGATGCTTATCCTCATTTGTTCAAATTTCAGCCGTCAGCGGGAACTCGATAGCTGTCTTTACTATTGGGTTTGACATACACCACTTACAGTTAGATGATCAACGTAGCACGGTCAGTACCAATTTTTATATATTCCACACTGGCGTCACAAATGTCTATCAAATAGTTTGCTTTATTTGACACTGAAAAATAAGGAAACCCATCTTTAAATGGACAGGTTCACCATTCATTGACCTATCATACTTCAGTTTCAAAAGTTTAAAAGACATATATAGAAATAGAAATTCCCAGTTTCAGGCATTAAAATTACCATAAATAAAGCGGCTATTGTTTCTCTTCCAGGGTTCCAAGAACAAAATAGCTGGTCTTTAGCTATAACAGGACATTTAAACTGTGAGGTCAATTAGGTTATGGTGGAGCACAAATGTCCCAAAAGCGACTCTTGGAACGAAGCTAGGTAAGGATATTTACAATATTTCATGTAGTTTAAGGTTTTATAAGAGACACTGGCCTAGGTCACAAGTTAAAACTATAGATTTCAGTATTAGAATACATCATTTGATATTACCTACTTACTTGAATATAAACAAATAATAGAAAAATGCAAAGCGATGGCTTCAGGGAGTGAATGAAATGGGTATCTAATATACCATGGACAAGAAAATTACTCAGATTTTTATTGCTTTAATAAATACACAAATAATGGCTTTCACATATGACAAAAGGTAACAAATTTTGAATCAATTAGCTGAAACTTGGAATGCTTGAATGCATTGTAAAGAGATTTTCTTAATTTTTGATGGGCATTGAGGACGTCTGTGGTTCCTGCAATTCCACTATAAAAAGTGTCTGATGACATCCCTATTTACGAAGTGCCTTTTGTGATAAGCATATTTTGTGATTAGTGACTTATCCAACATCAGCTAGATTTAGTTAAATTGCAGGAACCACAAACGTCTGATTGAAAATAGAATGGTATAAATTGATGCTGTCAGTGTCCACAATACACATAGTTGATAAATCTGTTTTGGAATCCTTCTTAATACATTTTAGAAACTTGGTATACGTATGTTTGAATTATGTATATTTTTAGGTGTAAACAGATAGAGCTTCACTCTAAAAGATGAAAGTGCTTATGGTGTGGCACAGAAGCTCGTAAGGCAAGTGTATTTTATTGCATAATGCTATCCTTATCCCTGACCATTTAGACTCCTCAATACTTTGCCTGGCTAAATGAATTAATCCTTGCAGGGTTTAACAACTTGGGAACTGTGTAAGTTGTGAGTTCAAATCCTCTTCAAGGTTTATAAACTTCTCATGCCACGGCCATTGCTTCCGAAATTCAAAACAGTGTCAACTTTGATACCTCATCACCTAGATATCTGAAACTTTAAAAAAAAGTTAAAGAAGCATTACAGTGGCCAAGGTCTCAAAAAACCAAATGCGTAAAATAAGCTGTTTGACCAGTCAACAAAATTGAATATCTGCATTCAAGCAAAATTTTTATTCAAAGAAAATGACAGTATTTTGTTTGTGCGTTTGATTTTTACCAAAATTGAGATTTTTTGTTTCTATTTTTAGGTTAGAAAGGGTAAATCGTCTGGTAATTTACCTACCCGCCGTAGCACTGCCGCAATAGGAGTGTTCTGAGGTCATGGCCTGTATGACTTTTCAGACATCCTATTCACAGATGAAGAGGAACAGATGAAGAACAGATGAAGAGGAACAGATGAAGACGTAAGGAGATTCCTCCACCCATTTTTAGTAAGTTGATGCAGCTTATTAAGTTTCAGTTTTGGAACCTTGAGGTCAATGCTTTCCATCTAACAAATGGTACTAAATTGATTCTAATTTCAATTGGAATGGTGTTGCCGAGATATGTCCATAATTACATTATTAGCTGTGTGAACTTTATGAAATGTATGTCAATTTGCAAAACCCCAGTGACATTCTGTATGCCATGGCTCAATAGCCATCCCAATAAACCAGAAATGAAACAAAAATGTTTCCTCTGATGCAAAATTATATGGTATTTTGACTGAATACAATGTTTGTCTTTTGTTTTTTAGCCGTCAGCGGGAACTCGATAGCGGTTTTTACTATTGGGTTTGACATACACCACACGCAGTTAGATGATCAACACAGCACGGTCAGTACCTACATATTTTATCCAAGAGTAAGCTTTGAAAAATGATTGTACATGAGCATTATCTAAAATATACTTGTGCTTAAAACTTTCAGATAAGGCCATGGATATATTCCTCTATATTCCTTAGATTGCACCTAACGTTCCCAACCTTTAAAAACCAGAATCTTTTATTCCAGGGTTTCAAGAACAAGGAGCTGGTCTTTAGCTTCAAAAGGGCATATAATTTGGAGGTCATTTTGGTTATGGTGGAGCGCAAATGTCCTAAAGGCGACTCTTGGAACAAAGCCAGGTACGGATATTTTAATTCTTATCTTGGACATGATATTGCTTTACAAGCGATTTAAATATTATATGTATATCAGTTGACATTAAATTTTAAAGGGGCAGGGGAACTTTCCAACCACAAACAAAAATTTGTAAAGTCCTTATATTCACCATTGATAGTAACAACTTTCTTGGCTTTTGATCAGAAAGAAACTGACATATTTTACAAGGATAATATCCTAAGATTCTACCAGCCGGTTTTTGGCCAATGATCTCATGACCAACTTTTTTGGACGTTACCAACCATATCTCATGTAAAGTTTTCAACACTCTAACAGACTGCTGAAGAACCCATTAAAAGTTTTGATTTTTGTGCTTCTTTAATAATTTTCTTAGATAATATGTTTATTTTTAATTTTAGGTGTAAACAGATAGAGCTTCATTATACAGAAGTCAAGTGCTTATGGCGTGGCACAGAAGTTCGCAAGGCAAGTGTTTTTAATAAAGATTTATCTGGAATCTGAAATCATTTTGATATTCTTAGTTCGTCTGCTAGAAATATATTTTTGCAATATTTTATCTTATACAGTTTTGTGAATCATGATATTTTTGTAAACAAATAAATGGGTTTAAATGAGAAAACAGCCAATCGAGAATGATGATGCCAAAATTTTGTCTCTATTTTGTTCATGTTTTTCTTTGAATTTGTTAATGATAGGCAAAATTAAACAAAGAAAAAAAATATGAAATATTTTAAATATCCCTTCAATATGTTTGATTGATCATGTATTTATGTTTTCAGGTTAGAAAGGGTAAATCGTCTGGTAATTTACCTACCCGCAATAGCACTGCCACAATAGGAGTGTTCTGGGGTCATGGCCTGTATGACATTTCAGACCTCCTATTCACAGATGAAGAGGCACAGATGAAGTGGAACAGATGAAGAACAGATGAAGCGGCGCCTACAGAACAGATGAAGAACAGAAGAATAAGTGAAGAATTTAGAGGGACCTCAAAAGAACCTCTTTTGCAGATGAAAAGCCGTGGGTATGTTAAAGGGATTTAGTGAACATAGTCATGTAATTATTTGCCAGTTCATTGAGCATTATTTCTGCAAATTTTAGCACTTCACAAATTAAATCTTGACATATAGTTTCTCTACAACTGAATTAAAATGCATCGCAATTTCAATATTTGTAGGGTGTTTGATAGACTGGTATTTTCCAAAATGAAAAACTAGCATATATGAATTTATAAAGCAAAAAGTTCAACATTTTTAGGCCTTGCTTACATTTGCAAATTAGTTATGACATGGTAATGATTTTAAAAGAATGCTACCTTAGAATGAACATTAAATCAGTGAATGTGCATGAAGGTGGATTTTGAGTTCTTTCGAAAAGCTGCCAAAAAAACTTGGTTTCATTCAGATTTACAGAAATGCTCAGAAACCAAAAGAGATACAGAATTGCCGTTTACAGCATCGTAAAGCTAAATTACTTTTGTGTGTAAATTTCATTGACGTACTTCGAGAATGTATTTTGGCTGTGTTGAAGCTTCAAAGTTTTCTGACTCGAATGTGCATAAAAGTGGACACTGTACAAAATTCCCTGTATACTATTAATTCCATAAAACAAGATGCCCTAAAAATGTTAAGTGTTGTTCAATAATTACTTGTAGATAACTCAAATTACTTTTTCATTTATCTACTGTTCATTCTAAGAGGTAGTATTTTGTTTAAAAAAACACGTTGCGATCAAAATAAATAATTGTGTTGGCTAAAAGATTTGAGCTTCGGATCATTGACATAATGTTTTTTTTTCTTATTTCAGCCACAGAGCTCAGAAGAGGATGGTGTTTCTGCATTGATTTGGTGTTTCAGCATCGATGTGGTGTTTCTGCATTTGGTGTTTCTGCATTGATTTGGCGTTTCTGCATTATTAGTTCTCAATTCTGCTTCCAGCGACTTGTTTTAAATCGTGCCTTTTGAATTGACTTTCTCTGTGTGCTAGAATAAGTGATATTTCCTCAGTATTTTATTCGACTCAGCTGTAAATGGGTATGGATAACCTGGGAAAAATCATTGCCAAGAAGTTTGGCCAAGGACCAGCTGTTAGACAGGATCTTGTGATCCTAAGCTGTTATCCTTGTTATATATCTTTCTTTTCATCAGTAGGCTCACTGACCCTGTTATTTCCTTTCTGCCAGGGCCCTGTTTCTGAAAAAATTTGACGATCAATTTTTGTCCTAAGTATGGTATTTCTCAGTGTAAAATTCCACACTTTCGACAAATTCTTATCGTAAAATTTTATGAGAAATGGGGGCCAGGTATTTCTGCTTTCATTTGGTGTTTCTGCACCTTTCACCAGGCAATCAAACCAAGAGGACAATGCGACTACCAATCAACAAGAATTGTCATGTTACAAAGACCATCAACAGTTGTTTACCTAATGACATGCATTTTTTCCTTCTCTGTTTTTGTTTGGATTTCTGCTTTTTTGTGAAGTGTATTTTGCTGTGTACAGGTTTTGAAGTTCAAAGTCAAAGTTAGTGTATGAGGTCTAAAATGTCATAGACGGTGGTTGAGGTCAAAGGTTAAAGGTCAAAGATAGTTGTTGAGGTCAAATGTCAAAGATAGTTGTTGAGGTCAAAGGTCAAAAGTCAGAGATGGTTTATGAAGTCAAAGGTCAGAGATGGCGATTAAGGTCAAAGTTGGTATTGGAGTTCACGGGTCTAAGTTGGTGCTTGAGGTCAAAGTTTTCTTTTCAGGAAATGGTAATCATCAAATGAGAAGTGACATGCATAGAGATACCGCAGGTATGGTCATGTTATTATTTATATTTTACCAGCTAATAAACATGAAATGGTGTCTTAGGTCATACTTGCAGTTCAATGAGGGAAATTCCCACAGATTTCAATTACCAACAGTTGTGGGATCGTTAACGTGAACAACCTGTAGCACGCAGGGCCTTAGTTTATTGTCCCATCCAATCGACTTGACCCTTTTCATGTGGGCCTTGTGACCCGTATCATTGACAGGGGGGTACTCAACTATTTCCGTAGCTGAAGCAAGCATCTAACTCACTGAGCCACAGCTACTCCCCACAAGCTGATAAAGCCATGGCACTTTTGCTAAATTTCGTTTCATTTAATCAATTTATTTTTAAGGTAAATTCTTAAATATTATTTCTGTTTTTCAGGTAATGGTGGAAGGATAGGCAAGAGTAATTGTTTTCAGATTTTTGTTTGAGTTTATTTTTTTTGTTTGGTTTTCTGCACATTTGTTTGGATTTCTGCTCTATTTTTTTTGGATGTCTGCTGTTTTGTCCTTGACTTTTATTCAGTTGGGTTGGTTTTAGTTTTTTTTGGATCATATGCTGGTAGGTTTATAAGTTTGGTTGGTTTCAATTTCTGGCTGGGAAAGGGGGATGTAATGAACTTTGTCTATTTCAGAAATTGGTATTTTTAGTCAAGAAATATACGATTCCCTGTTAGCTTGTGGATATGGGGAATTTGGCAGGTAGGACTTCTTTTTGGTACTTGGTCCATGTCTTTGGTAATATTTTATACTTTATACTGCATGTTAAATAAGTATATGGGTATTGAGATTCGTTTGAAGAATTATGGTTTGTGTCAGATATGTTCGGATGGGACTATATACCTATGCCACGTGTGAAACAGCCTGGGCACTAGACAGTATAAAGTAGAGAAATATGTCACCACTTTATTCTGGTGTTTTAGGATTTAAATTGTATTTAAGAATGAAAAATCTTGCATATACTGACCCTTGATAGATGGAAATGGTATTTTAATTATTTGTTTTCTACTGAAGGTTGCTTTTTGGGTTTATTGACATTGATTTGAAGAACATATTGGTGTATGGTGCCAGTTACTACTTTTGGTGTATGCTGGCAGATAATGGTATTGTTGTATTGTGTCAGATAATGGTATTGGTGCATGGTGTCAGATAATGGTGATCGTGTAAGATAATGGTGTCAGATACTGGTGTTGGTGTATGATATTACTAGTATTGGTCTATGGTTTCAGAAAGTGGTGTTTTTATGATGTAGAACAGTGAAGAAGATAAGTTTGAATCTTACAATATCAGATAATTGCCCAAAAGACTGAATTTAAGAGAGCACTAGCTTGATGTAGATTGAAATCTTTGGAGACGTTGATTTTTCTGTATTTTATAAATAATGCTTTTGATTGACGTTCACATTTTTGAGGGTTGGTTTGGACCTTGAATATATGTAAATAGTCCCAGAAGCACTAGAATTGTTCAATATTTATATACCTTAAACTAAAAAAAATTCAGAGTGCCCTTGTTAATCTTTGAAAACATTATTTCCCCGTCTTTTTTTCTATTGCAGATATTGGTGATATAGATAACACAGTTTTAGGGTACGCAGGGAGTAATCCTGCAGGGAGTTCATCGTCCGTGTCCTGCCGAGATGTATTGATTGAAGAGTGGGGCAAGAAATATGGAACAATTTCTCAAGGCATGTAAACAGAAGTAAGGATCTTTTTAAAAGGAAGAAATAATCGTTTTTAAAAGGATAACAAATGGATCAGCATGTCTTTGGCAAACTTCAGATTACAACCTATGGCCAACCAAACAAATGATGCCATATAAAGATTCTAATTCCCTTACCAGCTGTGCTACAGCCAGTCCATGGAAGGTTTTTGCTTTTGCAGCGATGGGATCATAACTAAAACCTTTGCAATGATTATTTGTACAGTTTATGTATACAATCTAATATTAATTTTGGGTCTTAGCATTCAAAGCAAGCTTGTGCCCTTTTTAATCTATGAAATTCTCATATCTTTTTTCTTGTTTATCAGATATTGGTGATATAGATAACAGTCTTAGGGTAGGCAGGGAGTAATCCTGCAGGGGGTTCATCGACCCTGTCCTGCCGAGATGGATTGATTGATGTGTGGGGCAATAAATATGGAACTATTTCTAATGGGCATGTAAACAGAAGTAAGTAACTCTTTAAAAGGAAGAAATGAAGATATAACAGTTTTTAATAGGATTACAAATGCATGAGCATGTCCTTGGCAAAACTTCAGTTTACAACATCTGCTTCATTAAACCAAACAAATGATGTCATATAAAGATTCTGATGCCCTTATCAGCTGTGCTACAGCCAGTCCTCGAACTTGGGGTCATAACTAAAACCTTTTCAATGATTACATACAGTTTATATTCAATATTGGACGTAAAACTCCATTGCATTTCATTTTTACAATTCAATATTACATTTGGCTCTTAACGCTCAAAGCAAGCTAGACAAGATTGTATCTTTTTTATTTTGGTTTCTCCCTGTCAGTGATACAGGGTGGATGGGCTAACATGGAAACATATTTTTTTTCCTTTGGATTGGGCAATAAACATAGGCCCTGTGTGCAACAGGTTGTACTCGTTAAGAGCTTGATTGGAAAGTAAGTAAGACGTTGAAATGCTGACAAAATTTCTCTCGTTTTACACCACATAACTGGGCAGTTATCAAGGCGAAAAAACAACATCTAGCAGTAAAGTTCTTTCGTGTTTTTCAGATATGGGTTATATAAATGAAATGGTGGTCAGGATAGCTGTCAGGTCAACTAGCTGTTGTTTGTATTCAGGTATTGTTTTAGTTAAATACTCAGTTTTGGAAAAGGACTAATGATATCTTTTATCAAGACTATAACATCTGGTATTCTAGTCTTAAAGTCTGTTTAAAGAGGATGTATTAAGAATAAGAGCCTACAAAATGGTGAATTAATTTATCTCCCAGAGGACAATTGGAAATGAAATGAAAGGAGTTTTATGTCCTACTTTTCTGAAAAAAAAACAATTATTGGAGAAACACATACTAATTTTGCTTCAAAATTTAAGCAGTAATAATGATTCCATAAAGCTGTGTAAAGCTATAAGTAAAGATTTGTATTATTATTTTTCAGTCAATCTTTCACTGGGTGTTATGGCTAAAGTTGTAGAGATATTAGAATTTAAGATAGATGAAAGAATGAATGAATGAAGGAAAGAATGAATTAGAGAAAGGAAAAGATTGATCATTCATTGATGGCTTTGAATACGAATCGAGTAAAAAAATGCTGTAAATGTTTTCACGGTGACAACAGGAAGTATTTGTCCTGTCTTGAAGTACTTAGAAATCATAAAATAACGAGGATTAGTCTGCCGCACCGATTTTGTGGAATCATCATGCAACAATAATGTTAGATTAGGATTTGTCTGCCGCCCTGATTTTGTAGAATCATCATGCAGCAATAATGTTAGATTAGGATTTGTCTGTTGCCCTGATTTTGTGGAATCATCATGCAGCAATAATGTTACATTAGGATTTGTCTGCCGCCCTGATTTTGTAGAATCATCATGCAGCAATAATGTTAGATTAGGATTTGTCTGCCGCCCTGATTTTGTAGAATCATCATGCAGCAATAATGTTAGATTAGGATTTGTCTGCCGTCCTGATTTTGTGGAATCATCATGCAGCAATAATGTTACATTAGGATTTGTCTGCCGTCCTGATTTTGTGGAATCATCATGCAGCAATAATGTTAGATTAGGATTTGTCTGCCATCCTGATTTTGTGGAATCATAATGCAGCAATAATGTTACATTAGGATTTGTCTGCCATCCTGATTTTGTGGAATCATAATGCAGCAATAATGTTAGATTAAAATGTTCTGATGTAAAGTTACCTTTGCTAATGGCTTTGACTGTTTTAAATGTGAGAAATATACTTCTGAAATAAATTGTTTATCTCTATAAAAACTGATTCTTTTTTTTCCAGTTGAACCACTGCAGATTGAACTTGAGGCTACAAAACCGGGATTTTATTTCATTTGATTTGATCATGCTTGTTTTCTTGGCTTTGCTGACAGTGCAGTCTGGAAAATTGACCCCCCTTTTGTAAGAAGAGGTTTTGTAAATTTTGTATATGTATGGGAGACACAGATAACATCAATTTGCATCATTTGATTGCAAGAACCAGAGACGTCTGACTGAAAATTTTAGTAGAACAAATCGATGCTATCAGTGTAATACAAAAAGTTTGCAAAACCAGAATACTATTCCTTTGAACAATTTTGTCGTTTATATCAGATCTGAACGAAGGGTTGCCAGATCTTAGTCATCCGTTTTAAATTGAGTGCTCAAATTACCAATAGTTGCCAGATCTTGCTAATGCCAGATTTGTGGCAGACCTGGGCAACTTGAGTATTGCATCCCAAGGAATTAACATACGATTTGAAAGCAAACATACACCCACACAGTAGAATGATTGATGGAAGCTTTCGGAAAGAAATGAAATATAATGAATGGAGTTTTACGTCCTACATTTCTGCACCAAGTGGGCTAATGAAAACGGACAACGCCATGCAAATAAAACATGCTGACACACAATTAAAACAGGGTTTGGCCCAGACCTTTAAAACACTTGAATTGACATAATGATAAAAAGGTCTCGTCAATATACAATATAGGAACATATTTGTAAGCAAAGATATTTATCAATGAAAAATATATTCTTCATTCACTTCCAAAATCGTATTAGATGTATTCTCCGGCTTCCAACATTGGAAAAGTTTTTCTAGGTGGGGTGGGGGCGTTTGAACAGAACTACTGTCTTGTAGTGTGCAATGAAGGAAATTTTGACAGGAAATTCAAAATTTCACTGCATTTTGTCAACAACGGATTTTCTAGGTTGAATTAGAATGTCGTGCCTCGCAGTATGACAGACTCTACATCCTTCAGATCGGTGCTATGGAAAGAGAATTGACTGATGCCATGCCTTGTGCCTTCTAAAGCTATGCCATCAGTTTCATACTCTGACAGAACGCTTTATGGTCTAAGGGAGGAAACTCAATTTACTATGATTACAGGAATTGTAAAGAGGTTTTTAAAAAAATTATTTGCGTAGGAGACACTGATAGTATCAATTTTCACCATTCCAATTTCCAATAAAACGTTTGCGGTTCCTGTAATTCCACTAGATATAAGTGGTTTATGACGTTATCACACAAGGCTCTTCGCGATTAGTGGCATCATCAGATACTCATTTTTTGTGGAATTGCAGGAACCACAGATGTCTGACTTTAAAGACTTTTAAGTAAATCTGTCAAAAATGCTATGCGTTTGTTAACTGTTACAGTGTGTTTAGTTACAAGGATTCAGATTTTACTTAAGGCATGGGCCATGGAATCATATTCAATTTGGTGGGGAATTTGAAAGGAGCCTCTGAGAGTTTTTATGAAATGAAATAAATGGAGTTTTACGTTCTACTTTTCTACACCATGTGGGCTATTGAAGACCGGCCACGCCATGCAGGGTGCAATGAGGGAAATTTTGCCATGTATTGACCTACTCTTTTTAGATTTCCAACTGTCGAGGGATCTCTAACGTACACAGCCTGTAGCTCACGGGAACTCCCTCAGAATAGAGGTTTTGCCCCCTCCCCCCACTCTCAAATTTTTATCATAAGGCATTGTGAAATCATTATCTGTGTTCCTCTCGGAAATTCCTAGACCAATACCCCCTACCCCTCGCCTAATTACATCATAGAAAAGCCACTGAACACAAGTTTATGACATTGTACTCATTTCATTAATTTGATTTTGTTGACGTGTGGACTTGACAATTTGAATAAGTTGGTCTTCAATTCATAAAATGACGTATATTAATTATGGAATTTACTTGTGAACTTTAAGTTGTATGGTATCGTTTCATGATTTACACACAATTCGCATTTAAAACTGATATTAAGATATATATTAATATTCTGCCCAGAATGTGGATCATTTTTACATGATATTCTAGGAAAGAAGTTTGTTTATTTCAAGTGTAAAATTTCCAAGCACTTTTTTTCTATGATCCCGAAGACATAAAAAAACACCACTACAATTTCCATTAAGAAATCTCTCAATAAAAACGTCAAGGATTGCACACTGAAAATTCTAAAACAAAACATATTTTTAAGAAAATAATTGTTTTCAACAGTTGAAATTTGTAAGAACCCCAAAGCAATCTATGTGTTAGAAGTCTATAAAATTTATATAAATATTTATATATTCATACAATGCAAAGTTATTCTAAGATTATCAGTGCTGTTTTGAAGCGTATGATCAAAATTCACCTTAATAAAAATAGACAAAATTCAATATACCAACGATTTTGCTCAGACAGTATGAGGAAAGTTTGTTTATTTCAAATGTAAAATTTCTAAACTTTATATGTCTATGCATCTGAAGCCATTCGAAAATACATTACAGTCTATAAAATCTGAAAAAAATACATTTATATCCACCCGAAAACAATCGGAAAAAAACACAATTTCCCTCAAGAAACTTCACGTAAGATCGTCTAACAGTGCAGACAGAAAATTCTGAAAAACATGTATTTCTTAATAATAATTCTTAAATCGGTTGAAATATTCATCAAATCACAGACAACCCATCTGATAAGTGTTTGCCTCCAGGGGTGAATATTATACACCCTTGGGGGGCAAAGGGTAAAAAGGTGTTGGCTTTTTTACACATTGCGATCTGGGAGTAAACGAATTGTCTCGCCCTTCGACTGGGGTATATATGCTTCCATATGTTAGTGCATTTATGTGTACAAATCTATCAAATAGAGAAAATGTACCCACAAAGGCAAAAATAAATAAGATATAATTAGGGCTTCAATCACCTCTTAGAAAATAGTACTTCAATCGTCTGCTATAATACATTTCCTAACCCAATTGTTGTAAAATAAGTCAAAAAGGTAGAAAATACATGTATTTAATTTATCCTCTTAATTACTGCAAATTTCATGCAAATAGTGAAGAAAAAAAAACTGTATGATTCTATTTACACTGATTAACCAATAATTTAGGCAATTACGAAAAAATGTGGACAGAGGTTCAGTCAGTTTACGGTAATCCCGATTACATCATTCGGGTTTTCTCGGCAATTTTCGCATTGACCTCTGTCTTGAATTAACGAGCTTGCCTATATAAATACGGAAAATATCAGTAGTCCCGATCACACAACTCGGGTTTTCTCGGTCATTTTCGCAAGGACCTCTATATTGAATGGTCGAGTCTTCCAATCCGTTTGCGGAAAATATCAGTAATCCCGATTACAAACTCTCGAGATTTCTTGGAAAGTTTTGTATAGCTGCTATGACCTCTTTCTTGAATCGAGAATGAGCTTTGTAGAAGTGTTTACGAAAAATACCAAAAAATTCGATTGCATGACGGCTTCAGAACACAATTAATTTGACGTACTTACTCAGAGTTCTGTACCTTTAATTACTATATCATCAATCTGATTTTCTTCCGTTAAAGCACCTTTTGTATGTAGTCCTTGTGAGCCCTTTCTTGTTTTCGCAAGTCTTTTGAAACTTGCAAGACGTACCTTGAGCCCATACCCACTCAACCACAAGTACAATTTGGTTTAGACAATGGTTATTATCAAGCCAGTTCCTCAAAATTTCTTGACATGTATTTTGTATTTTCGAAAACGTTTGATGCGATAGCCTGTGCATCCGACAGTTATTATGCTATCAACATAAATATCGAATCTACATGGTTTGATTATAGGCCATCTATTCTGTGGTTTGTTGTATCCTCCTGTTACACTTAATAATAGAGTAAAATAACAGTATATGGTTGTGATAATTGTTAGTAATATAGTGCAAAATTTACTAAAATTTTTGAAATTCCGGTTAAGTTCAAAATTAATTGAATTCAGAAATATATCAAAATTGTCGTCAAATCTTTTGAGTCAAAAAGGTAGAGTATAATTCTATTTAATGTTTTCATTGAGGAACTGCAAATTCCACGCAATTGAGAATTGAAAGAAAAAATCATGGTTTAGCCACGTAAAACATGATTTTAGGCAA
>NW_008710315.1:654905-657653 GCF_000327385.1 Lottia gigantea | reverse complement strand
TTCCTATCTCAGGTGGTTTGNCCGTGGTGAAGCTGCAAAGTTTGGATTTTCTAAAAAAAGGCAAAATCGCCAAATTTCAACAGGGTGGTACCAAAATCCATTTTTGGGTCGAATTTTGTTGGTCTCGGAAATCGATGAAACCCGGTTTTTTGGACTCGGTGTTTCTCTAGCTCGCTAGCTACCTGTGGTACCAAAATCCATTTTTGGGTCGAATTTTGTTGGTCTCGGAAATCGATGAAACCCGGTTTTTTGGACTCGGTGTTTCTCTAGCTCGGTAGCTACCTGTGGTACCAAAATCCATTTTTGGGTCGAATTTTTTAGGTCTCGGAAATCGATGAAACCCGGTTTTTTGGACTCGGTGCTTCTCTTGCTCTCCCCCAATGTGCATAAAAGTGAATTCTGAGCACTTTTTTTTTGGCGGAAAAGTGCCAAAAAATCCCGTTTTTGTGTAAATTTTAACTTCCTATCTCAGGTGGTTTGGCCGTGGTGAAGCTGCAAAGTTTGGATTTCAAAAAAGGCAAATTTCAACAGGTGCCAAAATCCATTTTTGGGTCGAATTTTTTTGGTCTCGGAAATCGATGAAACCCGTTTTTTTTTGACTCGGTGCTTCTCTAGCTCTCCCCCAATGTGCATAAAAGTGAATTCTGAGCACTTTTTTTGTGGAGGAAAGGTGCCAAAAAACTAAAACGCTCAGTGCCTCCAAAGTAAGGCAGATATGGAATCGCGGTTTGTGGCACTGCAAAGCTAAGATTTCAAACTGGTTGCTGTGTAAATTTTAACTTCCTATCTCAGGTGGTTTGGCCGTGGGGAAGCTGCAAAGTTTAGATTTTCAAAAAAGGCAAAATTGGCAAATTTCGACAGGTAGCTACCTGTGGTACCAAAATCCATTTTTGGGTCGAATTTTTTTGGTCTCAGAAATCGATGAAACCCGGTTTTTTGGACTCGGTGCTTGTCTAGCTCTCCCCCAATGTGCATAAGAGTGAATTCTGAGCACTTTTTTTTTTGGCGGAAAAGTGCCAAAAAATCCGGGTTTTCATGGACAAAACTAAAACCCTCAGTGCTTCCAAAGTAAGGCAGATATGGAATCGCGGTTTGTGGCACTGCAAAGCTAAGATTTCAAACTGGTTGTTGTGTAAATTTTAATTTTCTATCTCAGGTGGTTTGGCCGTGGTGAAGCTGCAAAGTTTGCATTTTCAAAAAAGGCAAAATTGGCAAATTTCAACAGGTAGCTACCTGTGGTACCAAAATCCATTTTTGGGTCGAATTTTTTTGGTCTCGGAAATCGATGATACCCGGTTTTTTCTACTCGGTGCTTCTCTAGCTCTCCCCCAATGTGCATAAAAGTGAATTCTGAGCACTTTTTTTTGGCGGAAAAGTGCCAAAAAATCCGGTTTTTCATGGACAAAACTAAAACGCTCAGTGCTTCCAAAGTAAGGCAGATATGGAATCGCGGTTTGTGGCACTGCAAAGCTAAGATTTCAAACTGGGTGCTGTGTAAATTTTAACTTCCTATCTCAAGTGGTTTGGCCGTGGGGAAGCTGCAAAGTTTGGATTTTCAAAAAAGGCAAAATTGGCAAATTTCAACAGGTAGCTACCTGTGGTACCAAAATCGATGAAACCCGGTTTTTTGGACTCGGTGCTTCTCTAGCTCTCCCCCAATGTGCATAAAAGTGAATTCTGAGCACTTTTTTTTTGGCGGAAAAGTGCAAAAAATTCCGGTTTTTCATGGACAAAACTAAAACGCTCAGTGCTTCCAAAGTAAGGCAGATATGGAATCGCGGTTTGTGGCATTGCAAAGCCAAGATTTCAAACTGGTTGCTGTGTAAATTTGAACTTCCTATCTCAGGTGGTTTGGCCGTGGTGAAGCTGCAAAGTTTAGATTTTCAAAATAGGTAAAATTGGCAAACCTATATCACATGTTTTGCCCTTGAAACCTCTAGGACAGTCACAGCTAAACATCCCTCCAGTTGTAGTGACTTAAGGTTATTGGAGAACGTAGAAGACTAATTGGTATAGATAACATGCAAAATACAAATAGCATTATAATATTCAATACACTAAATATAAATATATGCACACTACTGCAGTCTTTTTTACAGGATTTTAAGAAAATTATTTGTGATTTCCAATGATTATAATATTTACAAACCTGTTTGACATTTATCACCTTCGTAACCTTTAGGACAGTCACAGTAATACTCCATTCCAGATGTAGGACAACAGGTTCCACCATTATAACAAGGATGACTGTCACACGGATTTAATTCTAATGAAGAAAAAGGACAAAACTCTCATTAAGATTAAGGCAAGTCTTTTAAAGTTTTAGAAAATTGTAAACGTAATCAAAAAGTCATTGTTCACAAATTCAAGTTGTAGCAAAAATTCTAGCATTATAACAAGGATCACTGTCACAAAGATTTGTTGCTTATGAAAGATAAGGACAAAACTCACATTAAGACTAAGAATTTTTTTTTTTTAATAGTTTTAAAAATTGTAAAAACTTCTTAAAGTCTTTGTAAACTCATTAGAAAAAAAAGTTGATGGTAGCACTTCAAAGAAAATCATTTGATTTCCAATGATAATAATAATTACAAACCTGGATCACATGGTTCATCTTCAGGAATTGATTCTAATAAAAAATAAAAGACAAAAATCACAATTAATCTCTTATAGTTTTAGAAAAGTGTTAACGTTTTTAAAGAGCCATTGTATTTGAAATATACCCATTAGAAAATAAAGTTCATGGTG
>NW_008710315.1:644427-653322 GCF_000327385.1 Lottia gigantea | reverse complement strand
GGCACTGCAAAGCTAAGATTTCAAACTGGTTGCTGTGTAAATTTTAACTTCCTATCTCAGGTGGTTTGGCCGTGGTGAAGCTGCAAAGTTTGAATTTTCATAAAAGGCAAAATTGGCAAATTTCGACAGGTAGCTACCTGTGGTACCAAAATCCATTTTTGGTCGAATTTTTTTGGTCTCGGAAATCGATGAAACCCGGTTTTTTGGACTCGGTGCTTCTCTAGCTCTCCCCCAATGTGCATAAAAGTGAATTCTGAGCACTTTCTTTTGGCGGAAAAGTGCAAAAAATTCCGGTTTTTCATGGACAAAACTAAAACGCTCATTGTTTCCAAAGTAAGGCAGATATGGAATAGCGGTTTGTGGCATTGCAAAGCCAAGATTTTAAACTAGTTGCTGTGTAAATTTTATCTTCCTCTCTCAAGTGGTTTGGCCGTGGTGAAGCTGCAAAGTTTGGTTTTTCAAAAATGGCAAAATTGGCAAATTTCAACAGGTAACCTGTGGTACCAAAATCGATGAAACCCGGTTTTTTGGACTCGGTGCTTCTCTAGCTCTCCCCAAATGTGCATAAAAGTGAATTCTGAGCACTTTTTTTTGGCGGAAAAGTGCAAAAAATTCCGGTTTTTCATGGACAAAACTAAAACGCTCAGTGCTTCCAAAGTAAGGCAGATATGGAATCGCGGTTTGTGGCATTGCAAAGCCAAGATTTCAAACTGGTTGCTGTGTAAATTTGAACTTCCTATCTCAGGTGGTTTGGCCGTGGTGAAGCTGCAAAGTTTAGATTTTCAAAATAGGTAAAATTGGCAAACCTATATCACATGTTTTGCCCTTGAAACCTCTAGGACAGTCACAGCTAAACATCCCTCCAGTTGTAGTGACTTAAGGTTATTGGAGAACGTAGAAGACTAATTGGTATAGATAACATGCAAAATACAAATAGCATTATAATATTCAATATACTAAATATAAATATATGCACACTACTGCAGTCTTTGTTACAGGATTTTAAGAAAATTATTTGTGATTTCCAATGATTATAATATTTACAAACCTGTTTGACATTTATCACCTTCGTAACCTTTAGGACAGTCACAGTAATACTCCATTCCAGATGTAGGACAACAGGTTCCACCATTATAACAAGGATGACTGTCACACGGATTTAATTCTAATGAAGAAAAAGGACAAAACTCTCATTAAGACTAAGGCAAGTCTCTTTAAAGTTTTAGAAAATTGTAAACGTAATCAAAAAGTCATTGTTCACAAATTCAAGTTGTAGCAAAAATTCTAGCATTATAACAAGGATCACTGTCACAAAGATTTGTTGCTTATGAAAGATAAGGACAAAACTCACATTAAGACTAAGAATTTTTTTTTTTTAATAGTTTTAAAAATTGTAAAAACTTCTTAAAGTCTTTGTAAACTCATTAGAAAAAAAAGTTGATGGTAGCACTTCAAAGAAAATCATTTGATTTCCAATGATAATAATAATTACAAACCTGGATCACATGGTTCATCTTCAGGAATTGATTCTAATAAAAAATAAAAGACAAAAATCACAATTAATCTCTTATAGTTTTAGAAAAGTGTTAACGTTTTTAAAGAGCCATTGTATTTGAAATATACCCATTAGAAAATAAAGTTCATGGTGGAATTTCAAGAATGGTAATAATAATAAAAAATCTATACTATTTCCAGTCGAAAGGTCTTAAGCTTCACCATTCATACAACAACATAGGTACAAATATCACCAGATAACAGATAATACGCCCACACAGAAGCTGTATTGATTTTTTTCTTTTAATAATTTACCATTATGAATCATGTTTAAGCAATACAACTTTCCAAAAGTGTTCATCGAATTAAACTCTAAATTACATCAAAATAAATTGATAACTGTGGCGTCTGTCTTTGAGTCGTGGCGTCTGAGGTCCGCAGAATTACGGACTAAAGGAATGAAAACATACTGACGAAATCCTCAAAATAATATTCTGGCATGGAAAGAGCAGTGAGTGGTTTGTACAGAAAACGGAGGTCACATAGCCCCTTTGTTCTATTAAACATTAAATTAGAGTGAAATTACAAAAATATTTGGCCATTGAACTTTTTAAAATTTCAAAGTGTTTTAAACTACGCCTTCAGAATAATGAGGTTATAATTTTATAACTTTGATACGGTAATAATAACCCTGGAATGAAAAGTTCATAGGTCAGATATCAAATTAAAGAAAGACAAGCCTGTTTCTAATCATTTCGAAATTCCGTTAAGCTAGGGAAACCCATTGGATTGAGACACTAAACACAGCAAGGTCGGATCGGACTGAATAATCTTCATAATGCAAGCATAGCACTATTTGTTGTCTCGTTCAATACCGACAATCGAGAAGGGAGGAAAGCCAAGCCCATTATGAGAGTCTGCATGAGAAATTCCTCCATGTCTAAACAGTTCAGTAGCCATAGAGACATAAAGTTCTTTGGTCAGACGGAGCCCAACTTTACGATTGTCATCTGTATTCAGGGTAGTAAGAACAAAAAAAAGGGGGTGGGGGGTCTATGGACTAACATAGACAGCCACATTTTCAACAGAGACACGTAAAATGCTGTATGGGAAGACAGAACCCTTTTTTACACGGATAACTGTTTCTACCCTACCCAAATATCTCGGCATTGATCCCCCGTCCGTAGGTATAATGAGAAGAAATGACTTCCACACTCTAACCGAGATGTTGTGAAAGCATAACATCCGGTTTCCAGAATGGCGTCGTTACCTGAAAATGTTCTAACCCTGGACGAGTTATTATTAGATCAGAAAGAACAAAAATACCCCGCAGTTCTAGACCTTTAATTTATTTTTTTAATGAAGTATTTTTCCATCCTAGGCCGGTATACTGGGAGAATCAACGCTACCCTTCCCCGAAATCTAAGAAGAATATACACGGCCATACACCTCGAAAACCAAGCAGATAACTATAATTGCTTGTAGATGGACAGTTACAATTACAAAACTAGACCTATTTTGATACAGATATGCTAGCTTCTGAGCTCCTTTATAATTTTTTATTATGTATATTTATATAATTATTGAAGCTGTGAATTTATACATTTTAATTCAGTTTTAAGAATTTTGTTAAGTTAAATACAACTCAAACAATGGACTATACAACTCAAACAATGGACTTTATGAATATTAAAATCACCTTTTTTCAAAACTGTATATAACCAACAGTTTCTTTTTAACAATAATAAGGTATACTTTCATATGATATAATATTTCGAAGATTACCAATTTTGTGCCCTACAAAACCAGAAGTAAAAACCAAAATTAAAAGTCTAAGGTATCACTTGCAAAAATAGCCAAAGGAGAAAAATTAAGGTTGTGGTAGGTCAGGAGTTACCAGAGGAGACGAAATCGATATTCAAAAGTGCCTTAGTGGTCCTTGGTGATTATCCAAATTCATTCAAAAACAAGTTTTAAACAAATCGGCGTCTGCAATAATTTTTTTTCAGACGATTTTCTTTTATCAAGATAGTGGCTCAGCGGTTACGATTTTTGGTCATTTTCAGCTGTTAATTGCAAAAAAACGGTCTCAACCCCTACTAGTTTCGTGGAAATCAGATAAGAATTTTAATACAGAAGGTCACCCTTTAATAATCGATTTTAGACCACAAACTCGAGTTTTTACTGACATCCAAATAAACGAAACCCCAAAGCAACATACTGTCGAAACTTTGGTAGCAGCCAATGAACTTTTCAACAGTCTAAATGACACGGGAGTTCAAACAATTTTAGGGAGATAGGCGATTTAACAAATTTTATTCATTAAAATTATTATAAAAGCGAACGTCCATCACGAAAAGGAAAAAAATTGATTTGATCGTGTTTAGAAGCATCTAGAGGAAATTGAGACGTCACTAATCGGAAGTTAAAATATTTTCCGATTATAAAGTCATGGTTTTCCAGCTTAAAGCCGAGGTGGAAGAGCAGCTTAGTGTTTGACAGAAGTCGACTTTTGCGTGTACGAAACTTTTGCTAAGTGTCAAACGCATCTTATTTGTAAAGGAGGTCATCACTCGCCCCTTACAAAGTTAATTACTAATCGTTTATTCTTAAAAAATATCACATTTTCTGATAGTTTGAATTTCTCTTTCTAAGTTGTTTGTATAGAAATTTTTTAAAATAATATTTTAGAATGCAAAAATAATCTCGTTAATTTATACCATATTATAACAAAATCCATGAAGCAGTCGTAGTAAACTGAAGTCTGAGTCTAGCAGCTTAGCCGACTAAGACAAGGTCTAGTATTAATTATCATGCATGCGGGTGAAACTCAGGAGAACTTATAAGATATGTTAAACGTAGTAAGCAGCTGCTCTCAAGTTCATAATGTTAATGTCAGTACGACAAAAATTGTAATTTTTAGAAACTCTGGAAACGGGTATTGGGTATATGAAAATATTTTGGTATTGTGTTCAAATTAGATCATTCGTCTTAATAACACACGAAAAATACATTACCATTCAGAATTAAAAAAAGTTATGTATGAAAATTATTTTAATATTGCTGGGAGTCGCGGTGGTTCAGTTAGTTAGACGCTTGATCTCTAACATGAAGGTCCGGGGTTCAATCCCGAGACAGTACCTTCAGATTTTTCAAGCCGGTTTCCCCTGTCAGTGATGCAGATAAGAGAGGCTGATTTGAGAAAGTGTCTGGTCGTTCGGATGGGACAAAAATATTGGTTAAATAAAATCACCAGCAGCAATGTTGTCCCAAAAGCATGTTATACTTGTATAGATTCATTTCGTTCAAACATTTTGGAAGAAACTGGATTCTGTTTAGTATGGACAGCATTCATCAATGCTTTTACTCAGAGAATTAAAGACACCACGTACAAAATATATGACGAGATATGAAATCGAAGATGTTATATATACCAAAATTATCAACAAAAAAAACTTCGAAATATCGTTTTATTTATGTTCAACTATTAATTATAAAAACTTGATATGTAAATATCATATTTCCGCACATAATTTGATGGTTTAAAAGGGTCGATACGTTAATATTGATAGAAGCCAGAGAGTGTGTTCATATTACAATGAAAATGAAATAGAGGACGCATACCATTTTATTGTTCATCGTTCAACACCCTCCAGATGTATTTTATCAATAAATACTACTGGAATAACCCATCTTTGTTCAAGCTGATAACCTAATTAAATGACCATATTAAATTTCAGAAATATTAATGTTCTAGAAAAAACATGATAAATTTTTTGTATTTTGCTACTGCGAAACGGAATAACCAGTATATATTATATTGATATTATATTTTGAAGTATTGATGCTATTATATTTATTTTTTATATATTTACTTACACCATCCTCTCTCGTCTTGATATATTTGTGTAAATGTCATTATGGTTATGTCTCTCTTTGAATACGACAATAGAACAACCCACCCTCACCTCAAAACACAAACATTTTAAAGAAATGCAATGAAATGAATGGAGTTTTACGTCCTACTTTTCTGCACTATGTGGGCTAATGAAGACGGGCAACGCCATGCAGGGTGCGATAAGGGAACTTTTGCCAGGACAGCGGCATTGGCCTGCTCTTTTTCGATTTCTAACTGTCGAGGGATCTTTAACGTGCGCAGCCTGTAGCACACGGGGCCTCGGTTTATTGTCCTATCCGAACGACTAGACGTTTTTTTCCATTTCAGCCCCTCTTACCTGCATCACTGACGGGGAAACCGGGTTGAAAAATCCGAAGGTATTATCTCGACCTATGCCGGGATTGAATCCTGGACCTTCAGGTTGGCGAGCAAGAGTCTAACTCACTGAGCCACCGCGGCTATCTTTAATTTGAAAAGAAATGTATACATACCTCCTAAGACCCCAAAGGGTAGACATATTAGCACTATGTAAATTGCCCACATACTGGCAATGCACAAAGATTCATGGGATATCGATGATATTATATATCAATTGAAGGTCGTAAATTATTATTTATTTTAAAAAATAAAATTGTGCGATTTTTAGAAAGAATAGTTGTTGAATTAAAGGGACATTCTCTTCTTAATAAACTGAATTAATTTAAGCACAGTAGAATAGAAAATTTTTAATTTACAAAGTGGTACAGGAAATTGTCATCTTAATTCCTATTAAGTTCTTAATGCTTTTGATAATTTGTGAAGATCCAAATAGAAATTAATATCTTTCACTTAATGGGTCACAGGAAACAAGAAGAAAGACACGTCATGTAAATAATGAGAATAATCCGCGATTTGAAGATGGTGTAGGGATAATAATGTGTCATGTAAATAATGTGAATAATCTGCTTAATAGGGAGTAAGTAACAACATTCCGAATTTGCCACTTTATGGAGTATATGTCTCAGTGGGTTCGATACTCTAAAGCATGTTCTTTCTACGCTGATTTCTTAGCCAGATCGAAACATTTAATATCTAAGCTCTTACTATTACAAGGGTATTTACAAAATCGACTCAAAATTTTCTTGAAGAAATTTTACGGCCACCATCATGAACTAATTGAAAAATGAATAAAATATGTTTCTATATCAGATGTTGTTGTTTACCGACCAAGTTTAAATTTGTCATTATAATAATACGTCGAGTTGTCACCGGATTAATTCTTTTTTTTTTTGTACGTTCCCAATTGTAGTGTTTGTTGCCTATTTTGAGCAGCAATTACCACACCTGATACCACTTTTGGTATCTTTGAAATACTTACTAATGATTAATATACTTTCTCATGTGTTGGTTGGTTCTTTACATGACGTCATGGTTACATCAGGCGAATGCCGGCTGTGGGTTCCGATCTCGATCGACGTGTGAAAGTCCGATGACCTTGAAAAAGTCATATGCACCCATGATTCCAGTCGATCCAGCTGTAAATGGGTACGGATGATCCGGGAAAGATCAATGCCAAGAGGTTTGTCCATGGAACAGCTGGTAGAAATGATCCTTAATTGTTAAATAGATTTTTGTTTCTTTCTTCATGTGAAAAGTTCGGGTTTCATTTTGCGGTTTGGATCGTTAGTAGCCTTCTGGTTCTTGTACTTGTTTTTTATTATGGAAATAAAATTTCTTTTTGAAGGACAATATGACTGCTATCTGATGTCGAAGCTTCTTGTTTGCTTCTGTAACAGGAGTATTTGAATGTTTTTAAGCCATAATTAAAGATATAAAACACGTCAGTCGATTACATAATATACCCATGCTATCATAATTATGCTACCACGTCTGGGGATTGAGCAATGATTTAGAAAAAGTTATTACCAATAACGCGCGACTTTCTCTTACATGATTGTTACTAAATAAATCGCATATTTTGAATTGTTTCCTGGAACACAGATTCCCACGAAAAGCTTTTTGTTTTGAGGGTCCCTTACAGGATAAAACTTTTGTCATTGGCAGAAACACTACCTTTTATATAAAAATTTGAATAATAACCTTTTTGGTCTTATGTTTGGCGCCCAGGAGGGGTGTGGTTTGTTTTGCCATAGGAACTGAACAGTTGAACCATTAAACCATATTCCTCTCTCCACATAAATAAATTTTTGTGCAAAAAAGGAGGACATAAAACGCCATTTATTTCATGAATAACCTTTTAAGTGAATGATAAATGCAAGCCAAAAGGTGGAATTTTTCCACTTATCAACAATGGTATACCGGCTGTTACTCCAACTGACAAGGCGGACTGTTTCAACAGATATTTCATGTCTCAATCGCTGCTAGACACCTCTAATGCACCTATTAGAGCAAAATCACAACTCACTTTGTCAGTTGTACCTTACCTCTGAGGAGGTTGAAGACATATCATCTATCGATGCAACAAAAGCTTCTGACCCAGATCATATTAATGTAAAACTACAGAAATCTTTCATCTCTCAAATATGTACCCCTATCTGCACTCTCTTTAACTTGAAAGAAGGGTGACCCATCAAATTGTGCCAAATATAGACCAGTTTCACTTCTTAATGAAAAAATGTATACATATAAGTATATTTTTAACTTCCTATTCTATTCTATTATTGCAAAGCGATTTCTTACACTGCGATTCCACTACTTATCAACTAACCCATCTTAATCGCTTCCTTACTCAGGCCATTCATCAAGAGCAGTGCAGTCAGGGCAGTGTTCTGTGACATCATCAAAGTGTGAATGTCGATTAGATGTATATGCAGGTAATACCAGCTTATACCTAACAATTCATGACCGAAATGTTTGTGCTGAAGTACTTAATCGTGACATGGAAACAATAAACAATTGGGCTAAGAAATGGTTTGTTTCCTCCAATCCGCTGAAAACCGAATCACTTCCACTTTATACTGAAAGGAATCTGATCTTACCGACATTAAACCTTGACAATATTCAAATTCATAAAAAACATGGGTTTAACATTTCAACTAACTCAGTGGGATACACATATTGATACGATTTTATCAGAAACTAGTTGGCTTATAAACTGCCTTACATCTCTGAAATGTCGATTAAATAGAAAATCCCTACAAACGGTTATAATAGTACACCTCAATGAAAAACTAATATGTTTTTTAATTCTTTTTTCCCTTCAGCAATCAGAGATTAATGTATCCTAAACTCCAATCACATGGAATAATAAATATATAAAGACTGCGTTAAAAGATTATCGAAAAAAAATTATGGATAATTGATTTATTTTTATCCAGAACATTATTGACTTCACTACAGACTGCAAAGGAATGGACTACATAGACATGACATGGTCGGAGCATTTTTTGATTATGGTATTGATCAATTATCACCTTTAATTATTCCATTCTCTGAAGAACGTTGTCGCAAATAACTCCTCGAACAGCCCAGATAACAAAAAATATTTCTCAGCAAATCCTTGA
>NW_008710315.1:640691-644377 GCF_000327385.1 Lottia gigantea | reverse complement strand
TCAGTGGGGAAAAATAAACAATCCATATCGCCGACTTGTTCCCATTGTTTTTATTTTTCCAATTGTTTTTCTGATTCATGATATTTTGTTCCTCTGTGGTTCGTCTAATGTAGAATTGCGATAATCTAGCCACATTTTCGTATAAAAAATTATTAGCCAAACCATGTTTAAAGGACATATTTGTAAGTTAGAAATAATGTAATTAAATACACTGTGTATTAAGAAAATAAAGAAAACATCGTCTTTTTCCCTGTTTTAGAAACAACCTTTGAAATTAAAAAATTTGGCACACAAAGAGTTAGCTCCCTTAATGAAATTGTGAAACCTGATAATCGAATATTGACTTTTGAGACAAATTTTTCCAAATCATTAAAACACCCCTGCTTTCGATTTATATAAGAATTATCCGTCCAATAATGGAATATATATAATAAATGAAAATAATGAACCGAACTTTAAGAGGTAGTATTCCTGTAAAAGCTATATTTTCGTCAGATTTGGGTCTTGTAAGTAATATATACATAGTCCTCACAACTACTAGAACTCCACGAAAGAAACATAGTCCTGTCAAATATACTTCCAAACTAGAAATTTCACGTTCATCTCTATATATGATGTAATTTCTATATACGACAAAGTATCAAAAATAAAGACGAGTCATCATTTTTAGTCTTCAAAAGCGGATAATTTTTATATACTACAGAGTATATTTAGCTTTCAAAAGCGGATAATTCCATACACACATGGATTTGAGGGCTAAAATTCCGACGGTGAGCTGTGAACACATTATCCTATCTTAAATAACCCGTTTCTGAGAATAAGGTATCATTCGCAACAATGTATGTGTTATTTTCATGTAAAAATCATATACATATACTTTCGCATGATGAACAGTCCACAAACCTAAATACATAAAATTCCATGGATTGGTACAGGTCGAGAAAATGCTGATAAAATACATGGATCCTTCTATTTCCGATTTCGTTTTCAGAAAATTAGAAAATTTCAGCTGCTAGCCTCATCCTTAAGTATCTACCAAAGATGCGTCATTTTTCACTTGGCTGTAGTTTAATGATAAAACACCTGCCAGTAGCGGAACCAGTGAGGGCATAAGGGGAAAATAAATTGCATCCAAATTTTACATTCGAATTTTGTTCGTTTTTTTTTTGATGACTCCTCCAATTTCAATCAGCCTTGAGAGTAGCCCCCTCCCCCCGTTGAGCCGTCCGATCTGGAACTGGGATATTTCATTTTTTTTATTGATCAAGAAATAAAACTACTCAAATCAATTGCATATATTTAATTACCGACACCAAAAGAGACAATTGATCCATTAAATGCACAATAAGAATTAAATGTAAATAATAATAATAATAAATAACAAAACTTGAAACATATTGTTACTCAGAGCTGCACGATATTCAGCAAGTGACCTTTTTCAGCGAGCACTATTGTAACAGTGAAAATAGTTTGTTATTCTAGACAGTTGTTGTATACTGTATCGAAATTGTGAAAAAATGTCTTATTAAGAAAGGTTTGTATTTGTAAATCATCTGCCTCTCTGCGTAGTTTATCACACATTGTAGTGGTCATAGAGCAGAGTGGTCAGAAACTTTTACATTGAGAATTCAACAGATAATAGGTTAAAAGATAAAAAAGCGAAGAAAAATAAAATTTAATGACATGCCGTCCATTTCTATCGTAAATGCAAGAGGTTTTCAATCATTATTGTATTTCTTGCCATCTATTATTTTTAATTAAAAGATTGTGAAAAGGCCCTGCCCTCCACTTTTTATACTGCTGTCTAATATTAAACGTAGAAAAGAAGTAAAATCCTATGTAATAAAATGTGTAATGATTATCAGGTTTTATAAGTTAGAAACCACTATGCGGAATAAAATTTTCCTCTTTGATATTTAAATTTGATAAAATAAGATAGGACAAGAAAAAAAATATAATTTGACTATCTCTTGAATATTTTGCGAAGAATAATAGGATATCATTAACCAGATCTTCTAAATAATCGCGTGACTCGGATTCTGAACCTGCGTTGACGATAACCGTAAAGACGGATTCTCCTGATAGTGATAACTCTTCTGAACCTTCGTTGTCTACGTCCGAAACGAACAAAACGACGGCGTGTCAATGACCTCAATATTCTACTAAAACGTGAATATGGATGGTGATATCCTGAAAACAAAATATTCAAATTATTCTTACAATTGTGCTAGTTTTAGTACTTAATATTGAATAAAACGATGCCTTAATGGCTTAATCATACCCTGAAAGACATCTCTTGATATATCGATAATGATATAAAGATAAACATTTTTCACAATTATCACCCACAAATCCTTTAGGACAGTCACACTGAAACGTGGTAGGACAAGAAGTTTCACCATTGAGACAAGGATAACTGTCACATTAATACTAACGCAAGTCTCTTATAATTTTATAAAATTGTTAACATTATTACAAAGCCATCGTTTTCGAATTCTTTGAAAACTCATTAGAAAACACAGTCCCTAGTGGAATTTCAAGACAATTATTCGTCATTACCAATTATAATAATTATTACAAACCTATATCACATGTTTTACCCTTGAAACCTATAGGACAGTCACAACTAAACTTCCCTCCAGTTGTAGGACAACAAGTACCACCATTATGACAAGGATGACTGTCACAAGGATTTATTGCTAATGGAAGATAAAGCAAAAAATCACATTCAAACCAAATTAAATCTCTTATAATTCTAGAAATTTGTAAACGATATTAAAAAGCCATCGTTCTAGAGTTCTTTGCAAACTCGTTAGAAAACACAGTCCTTAGTGGAATTTGAAGAAAAATTATTTGATTTCCAAAGATAATAATAATTACAAACCTATATCACATGTTTTACCCTTGAAACCTCTAGGACAGTCACAGCTAAACTTCCCTCCAGTTGTAGGACAACAAGTTCCACCATTATGACAAGGATGACTGTCACAAGGATTTATTTCTAATGGAATATAAAGCACAAAAGTCACATTAAAACCAAATTAAATCTCTTATAATTTTAGAAAATTGTAAAGGTTTTTAAAAAGCCATTTTTCTCGAGTACTTGCAAACTTATTAGAAAACAGTCGTTAGTAGAATTTCAAGAAAGTTTTTTGTTATTTCCAATGATAATAATTATAACAAACCTATATCACATGTTTTACCCTTGAAACCTCTAGGACAGTCACAGCTAAACTTCCCTCCAGTTGTAGGACAACAAGTTCCACCATTATGACAAGGATGACTGTCACAAGGATTTATTTCTAATGGAAGATAAAGAACAAAACTCTCATTAAGACGAAGGTATATCTCTTATAGTTTTAGAAAATTGTAAACGCTTTTAAAAAGCCATTGTTCTTGAGTTCTTTGCAAAATCATTAAAAACACAGTTCCTAGTGGGATTTGAAGAAAATTATTTGTTATTTCCAATGATTATAATAATTACAAACCTTTATCACATGTTTTACCCTTGAAACCTCTAGGACAGTCACATCTAAACCTCCCTCTAGTTGTAGGTAAACAAGTTCCACCATTATGACAAGGATGACTGTCACAAGGATTTATTGCTAATGGAATATAAAGCACAAAACTCACATTAAACCAAATTAAATGTGTTATAATTTTAGAAAATTGTAAACGTTTTTAAA
>NW_008710315.1:630034-638399 GCF_000327385.1 Lottia gigantea | reverse complement strand
TTGTAATTTCCAATGATTATAATAATTACCAACCTATATCACATGTTTTACCCTTGAAACCTTTAGGACAGTCACAACTAAACTTCCCTCCAGTTGTAGGACAACAAGTTCCACCATTATGACAAGGATGACTGTCACAAGGATTTATTTCTAATGGAAGATAAAGCACAAAACTCTCATTAATACGAAGGTAAATCTCTTCTAGTTTTAGAAAATTGTAAACGTATTTAAAAAGCCATTGTTCTTGTGTTCTTCGCAAAATCATTAAAAACACAGTTCCTAGTGGGATTTAAAGAAAATTATTTGTAATTTCCAATGATTATAATAATTACCAACCTATATCACATGTTTTACCCTTGAAACCTTTAGGACAGTCACAACTAAACTTCCCTCCAGTTGTAGGACAACAAGTTCCACCATTATGACAAGGATTACTGTCACAAGGATTTATTTCTAATGGAAGATAAAGCACAAAACTCACATTAAAACCAAATTAAATCTCTTATAATTTTAAAAAATTGTAAACGTTTTTAAAAAGCCATTGTTCTCGAGTACTTGCAAAGTTATTAGAAAACACAGTCGTTAGTAGAATTTCAAGAAAGTTTTTTGTTATTTCCAATGATAATAATTATAACAAACCTATATCACATGTTTTACCCTTGAAACCTCTAGGACAGTCACAGCTAAACTTCCCTCCAGTTGTAGGACAACAAGTTCCACCATTATGACAAGGATGACTGTCACAAGGATTTACTTCTAATGGAAGATAAAGCAAAATTCACATTAAAACCAAATTAAATCTCTTATAATTTTAGAAAATTGTAAACGTTATTGAAAAGCCATCGTTCACAAATTCTTTGCGAACTCATTAGAAGATAAGTTCAAGTTCGTTTTCTTCTCAACTTTTTATTTCCAACATTCCAAGTCTTTCGCGAACAATTACAACGTAATAAGTCAGTAAATTTGTATGTTCCTCTTTGGTCCTCTAGTTTCCTGATCCCAAAGCCAAAATACTATTCCACTCGTCGTTTTCTTATTTATAATTTTGTTTATCTTCCTCTTTGTTGAACGGTTAATCTCTCCAGATTAAAATTGATTAATTTAGTTCAATTTAAATTGGCCGAAACGATGAGTAAGAATATTTTACTATGTTTTAGATGCAAAACACAAATAGGATTATAATATTCAATATATTAAATATAAATATATGCACATTACTGCAGTCTTTGTTTAAGGATTTAAAAAAAATTATTTGTGATTTCCAATGATTATAATATTTACAAACCTGTTTCACATTTATCACCTTCGAAACCTCTAGGACAGTCACAGTAATACTCAGTTCCAGATGTAGGACAACAAGTTCCACCATTATGACAAGGATGACTGTCACAAGGATTTAATTCTAATGAAAAATATATGACAAAACTCACAATAAAACTAAGGCAAGTCTCATAGTTTTAGATCATTGTCAACTCTTTGAAAAAGCCATCGTTCAAAAATTCTTTGCCAACTCATTAGAAGACACAGTTTATTGTAAAATTTTAAGAAAATTATTTGTGATTTCCAATGATTATAATATTTACAAACCTGTTTGACATTTATCACCTTCGAAACCTCTAGGACAGTCACAGTAATACTCAGTTCCAGATGTAGGACAACAAGTTCCACCATTATGACAAGGATGACTGTCACAAGGATTTAATTCTAATGAAAAATATATGACAAAACTCACAATAAATCTAAGGCAAGTCTCATAGTTTTAGATCATTGTCAACTCTTTGAAAAAGCCATCGTTCAAAAATTCTTTGCAAACTCATTAGGAGACACAGTTTATTGTAAAATTTTAAGAAAATTATTTGTGATTTCCAATGATTATAATATTTACACACCTGTTTGACATTTATCACCTTCGAAACCTTTAGGACAGTCACAGTAATACTCCATTCCAGATGTAGGACAACAAGTTCCACCATTATGACAAGGATGACTGTCACAAGGATTTATTACTAATGTAAGATAAAGCACAAAACTCTCATTAAGACGAAGGTAAATCTCTAGTTTTAGAAATTTGTAAACGTATTTAAAAAGCCATTCTTCTTGAGTTCTTTGCAAAATCATTAAAAACACAGTTCCTAGTGGGATTTGAAGAAAATTATTTGTAATTTCCAATGATTATAATAATTACAAACCTATATCACATGTTTTACCCTTGAAACCTCTAGGACAGTCACAGCTAAACCTCCCTCTAGTTGTAGGTAAACAAGTTCCACCATTATGACAAGGATGACTGTCACAAGGATTTATTTCTAATGTAAGATAAAGCACAAAACTCTCATTATGACAAAGGTAAATCTCTTCTAGTTTTAGAAAATTGTAAACGTATTTAAAAAGCCATTGTTCTTGAGTTCTTTGCAAAATCATTAAAAACACAGTTCCTAGTGGGATTTGAAGAAAATTATTTGTAATTTCCCATGATTATAATAATTACAAACCTTTATCACATGTTTTACCCTTGAAACCTCTAGGACAGTCACATCTAAACCTCCCTCTAGTTGTTGGATAACAAATTCCACCATTATGACAAGGATGTCTGTCACAAGGATTTATTACTAATGTAAGATAAAGCACAAAACTCTCATTATGACAAAGGTAAATCTCTTCTAGTTTTAGAAAATTGTAAACGTTTTTAAAAAGCCATTGTTCTCGAGTACTTTGCAAACTTATTAGAAAACACAGTCGTTATTAGAATTTCAAGAAAATTATTTGTTATTTCCAATGATAATGATTATTACAAACCTATATCACATGTTTTACCCTTGAAACCTCTAGGACAGTCACAGCTAAACTTCCCTCCAGTTGTAGGACAACAAGTTCCACCATTATGACAAGGATGACTGTCACAAGGATTTAATTCTAATGAAAGATAATGCAAAAATCACATTAAGACCAAATCAAATCTCTTATAATTTTAGAAATTTGTAAACGTTTTTTAAAAAGCCATTATGACAAGGATGACTGTCGCACGGATTTAATTCGAATGAAAAATGAAGGACGAAACTTGACAATAAAACTAATGGAAGTCTGTTATAGTTTTAGATCATTGTAAACTCTATTAAAAAGCCATCGTTCAAAAATTCTTTGCGAACTCATTTGAAGACACAGTTTATAGTAGAATTTTAAGAAAATTATTTGTGATTTCCAATGATTTTAATATTTACCAACCTATATCACATGTTTTACCCTTGAAACCTCTAGGACAGTCACAGTAATACTCCATTCCAGTTGTAGGACAACAAGTTCCACCATTATGACAAGGATGACTGTCACAAGGATCTAATTTTAATGAAAAATAAAGGATAAAACTCTCAATAAAACTAAGGCAAGTCTCCTAAAGTTATAGAAAATTGTAAACGTAATCAAAAAGCCATTGTACACAAATTCAAGTTGTAGCAAAAATTCCAGCAAAACTCACATTAAGATTTGGAAATAGTTTTAAAATTGCAAAAAAATTTTAAAGTCTTTTGATGGTGGCACTTCCAAAAAAAATATTTGATTTCCAATGATAATAATAATTACAAACCTGGATCACATGGTTCATCTTCAGGAATTGATTCTAATGAAAAATAAAAGACAAAAATCACATTTAATCTCTTATAGTTTTAGAAAATCGTTAACGTTTTTAAAGAGCCATTGTATTTGAAATATACCCATTAGAAACAAAGTTCGTTGTGGAATTTCAAATTATTTCTGATTTCGAATGGTAATAATAATTACAAATCTATACAATTTTCAGTCGAAATGTCTCAAGCTTCACCATTTATACAAACAACATAGGTACAAATATCACCTACTTATGGATAATAAAGATAATACGCCCACACAGAAGCTGTATTGATTTTTTTCTTTTAATAATTTACCATTATGATTCATGTTTAATCGGTCTTGTTATAAGCAATACACCTTTCCAAAAGTGTTTTCGAATTAAAATCTAAATTACATCAAAATAAATTGATAACTGTGGCGTCTGTCTTTGAGTCTTGTAAATAAGTCAATGTCTAAAAAAAAACATATTTAAATTCATCCCAAATAAAGATCGTAAGTTCAAACCGAGCTGTTTGAAAATTAGAGGTCCGCAGATTTACGGACTAAAGGAATGAAGTACATATTGACGAAATCCTCAAAATAATATTCTGGCAGGGAAAGCACATCAATGAGTAGTTTGTACAGAAAACTGAGGTCACATAGCCCAATTCTTCTATTAAACATTAAATTAGAGTGAAATTACAAAAATACTTTGGGCATTGAACTTTTTGACAAGGAATTTTTTAAATGTTGCCATTTCAAAGTGTTTTAAACTACGAAGCGAACATTTTGTAAAGAGAAGCCTAATACATTCAGAATAATGAGGTTACAATTTTATGACCATAGCTTTGATACGGTAATAATAACCCTGGATTGAAAAGTTCATAGGTCAGATATCAAATTAAAGAAAGACAAATCTGTTTCTAATCATTTCAACTTGAACGACCATTCATCAGACGATCTTATCTTAACCCCCATTGAGCGCATAGTGATCTATCTGCCATAAGATGAAACTTTGAAATTCCGTTAAGCTAGGGAAACCCATTGGATTGAGACACTAAACGCAGCAAGGCCGATCGAACTGAATATTCGTCATAATGCAAGCATAGCACTATTTGTTCAATACCACCAGCAATCGAGAAGGGAGGAAAGCCAAGCCCATTTTGAGAATCTGCATGAGAAATTCCTCCATGTCTAAACAGTTCAGTAGCCATAGAGACATAAAGTTCTTTGGTCAGACGAAGCTTAACTTTACAATTGCCATCTGTATTCAGGGTCGTAAGAACAAACAAAGGGGGTGGGGGGTCTATGGACTAACATAGACAGTCACATTTCCATCAGAGACACGTAAAATACTGTATGGGAAGAAAGAACCCTTTTTTACACGGATAACTACCCTACCCAATCATCTCGGCATTGATCCCCCGTCCGTAGGTAAAATGAGAAGAAATGACTATCCTCCAACCCAGATTTGCGAAAGCACAACGTTTCCTGTAATTAATCATAATTTTACAAGAGAATGATCCGGTTTCCGGAATGTTGTCGTTACCTGAAAATGTTCTAACCTTGGACGAGTTATTATTAGATAAGAAAGAAGAAAAATACCCCGCAGTTCTAGACTAAAATTGTTTAAATTACCAATTTTTGTGCCCTACAAAACCGGATGTAATGTACCAAAATTAAAAGTCTAAGGTATCACTTATAGCCAAAGGAGATATTATGGTAGAAAAATGAATGTTGTGTCAAGAGTTACGAGACGAGACGAAATCGATATTCAAAAGGGGACCTCGGTAATTATCCAAATTTCATTCAAAATCAAGTTTTAAACAAATCGGCGTCTGCAATAATTTTTTTTCAGTTAATTTTCTTTTACAAAGATGGTGGCTCAACGGTTAAGATTTTGCATACACGACAAGATGCAAATTGAACATATTGCCTTTTTGGTCATTTTCAGCTGTTAAAATGCTAATTGAAAAATCGGTCTCAACTCGTGGAAATCGGATAAGAGTTTTAATTACAGAAGGTTACCCTTTAACAATCGATCTTAGACCACAGACTCAAGTTTTTACATCTATATAAACGAAACCCCAAAGGAACATTTTGTCGAAACATTAGTAGCAGCCAATGACCTTTTCAACAGTCTTAATGGCACGGGAGTAGCTCAAACAATTTTAGGGATTATATTCATTAAAATCGTATGACATTATAAAAACAAACGTCCATCACGAAAAGGAAAAAAATTCATTTGATCGTGTTAGAATGTCACGGTTTTTCAGCTGAACCCCGAGCTGCAAGAGTAGCTTAATGTTTGACAGAATTCGACTTTTGCCTGTACGAAACTAAGTGTCAAACTTATTTTTAAAAATAGGTCATCACTCGCCCCTTTCAAAGTTAATCACTAATCGTGTATTCTTTAAAAATATCACATTTTCTGATAGTTTGAATTTCAATTTTAAGTTGTTTGTATAGAAATTGTTTAAAATAATACTTCAGAATGCAAATATAAACTCGTTAATTTAAACCATATTATAGCAAAATCCATGAAGAAGTCGTAATTAACTGAAGTTTCATCCAAGTTAGTCACACATTAATCACAACGACAAGGTCTAGTATTAATTATCATGCATGCGGATGATACCGTGCTTTTGTGCGAAACTCAGGAGAAGTTATAAGATATGTTAAACGTAGTAAGCAGCTGCTCTCAAGTTAATAATGTTAATGTCAGTACGACAAAAATTGTAAATTTTAGAAACTCTGGAAACGAGTATTGGGTTTATGAAAATAATTTAATTCAAATTGTTAATTCTTTTCATTACGTTGGTATTGTTTTCAATTAGATCAGTCGACTTAATAACACACAAATTAGATCAGTCGACTTAACAAACAAAAAATACATTTAGAATTTAAAAAAAATTATGTATGAAAATCATTTTAATATTGCATGGAACCGCGGTGGTTCTGTGAGTTAGACGTTTGGCCGCTAACATGAAGGTCCAGGGATCAATCCCGGCAAAGGTCGAGACAGTACCTTCAGATTTTTCAACCAGGTTTCCCCTGTCAGTGATGCAGGTAAGAGAGGCTTATTTGGAAAAAGCGTCTAGTCGTTCGGATGGATCAATAAACCGAGGTCCCGTGTGCTACAGGCTGTGAACGTTAAAGATCCTTGACAGTTGGACATCGAAATAGAGCAGTTTAATGTCGCTGTCCTGGTAAAATGTCTTCATCATGGTGCGGAAAAGTAGGACGTAAAACTCATTCATTTCATTTCATATTGTAACATTTTTGTCATTATTCGATACTTATCTTGGTCTTGTTTTAAACTATGGTAAAGAATTACGGGGTATACACTCTGCTGACATAGAAAAGGACAAAGTAAATTCTGTCAAAATATTCTGGGTTCAGACCTTTGACAACCGATAATAATGTATATTTTGAAAAATTAGTAAAAAGAATATTAATATTTACAAATTAATATTAAAAACTATTGGTTAAATGAAATCACCTGAAGGAATGTTGTCCCAAAAGCATGTTATACTTGTATAGATTCGTTTTACAATGAAAATGAAATAGAGGACGAATACCATTTTATTTCAGTCTGGTCATCGTTCCACACCCTCCAGATGTGTTTTATCAATAAATACTGTTTCCAGATGTATTTTATCAATAAATACTATATTTAAATAACCCATCTGATAACCTTATTGAATTGAATAAATATTAATGTTCTTAAAAAAACATGGTAATTTTTTTTGTATTTTGCTACTGCGAAACGAAATAACAAGTATATATTATATTGATATTATATTTTGGAGTATTGATGCTATTTTATTATCTTTTATATATTTATATGCACCGCCCTCTCTTGATATATTTATGTTAATGTCGTTATGGTTATGTCTCTCTTTGAATACGACAATAAAACAATCCACCCTCCACCCCAAAGCCCAAAACAAATATTTTAAAAACTGCCAAAATTTGAATCAAGACGTCTGATTTACTTACACAAAATATTAATAAAAGCATACCGACGGAATATTATTTGAGATGCTGATACAGTACTTAATTTGAAAAGAAACGTATACATACCTCCTAAGACCCCAAAGGGTAGACATATCAGCACTATGTAAATTGCCCACATACTTCAAGCTGACAATGCACAAAGATTCATGGGATATCGATGATATTATATATCAATTGAAGGTCGTAAATTATTATTTATTTTAAAAAATAAAATTGTGCGATTTTTTAGAAAGAATAGTTGTTGAATTAAAGGGACATTCTCTTCTTAATAAACTGAATTAATTTAAGGACAGTAGAATAGAAATTTTTAATTTACAAAGTGGTACAGGAAATTGTCATCTTAATTCCTATTAAATTCTTAATGCTTTTGATAATTTGTGAGGATCCAAATAGAAATTAATATCTTTCACTTAATGGGTCACAGGAAACAAGAAGAAAGACACGTCATGTAAATAATGAGAATAATCCGCGGTTTGAAGATGGTGGAGGGATAATAATGTGTCATGTAAATAATGTGAATAATCTGCTTAACAAAGAGTAACAACATTCCGAATTCGCCACTTTATGGAGTGTATGTCTCAATGGGTTTGAACTCTAAAGGATGTTCTTTCTACGCTTATTTATTAGCCAGACCGCAACATTTAATATCTAAGCTCTAACTACCAAATCGACACAAAATTTCCCTATAGAAATTTTACAGCCGCCATCATGAACTAATTGAATAATAAAAAATATCTGTTTCTGCTATCATCGCAGATGTGTT
>NW_008710315.1:627127-629330 GCF_000327385.1 Lottia gigantea | reverse complement strand
AAATTTAGTACAAATAAACCGTTTTAGTGCATATTGTGAAGTCTTATATGGCTGAAGGCGATTACATGATATTACGCTTTATGTTTTATTGATTGCACACATGAAATTTTGAATGTTTTTATGCCACACAATTAAAGTTATAAAACACAATACACGTCAGTCGATTACATAATATACCCATGTTATCATAATTATGCTACCATGTTCGGAGATTGAGCAATGATTTAGAAAAAGTTATTACCAATAACACGCGCGACTTTCTCTTACATGATTGTTACTAAATAAATCGCATATTTTGAATTGTTTCCTGGAACACAGATTCCCACGAAAAGCTTTTTGTTTTGGGGGCCCTTACAGGATACAACTTTTGTCATTGGCAGAAACTTTCAAATGATGCCATTCGTATAGACGTTTAAATAGTGACCTTCTTGGTCCTATGTTTTGCGCCCAGGAAGGATGGGCTGTGTTTTGCCGTCATCTCTGATTTAATGGAAGTCCATAGGAACTGGACAGTTGAACCATCAAACCGTATTCTTCTTTCCACATGAATACATTTTTTGCAAAAAAGTAGGACATAACATCATTCATTTCATGAATAAGCAATCCAATAGGTGGAAACTCTTATCAACAATGCTGGTATCAACTAGCAACTGTTAGTTCAACTGACAAGGCGGACTGTTTCAACAGATATTTCATATTTGAATCGCAGCTAGACACCTCTAATGCACTTCTTAGAGCAAAATCACAATTCACTTTGTCAGTTGCACTTTACCTCTGAGGAGGTTGAAGACATCATGTCATGTATCGATGTAACAAAAGCTTCTGACCCAGACCATATTAATGTAAAACTACAGAAATCGTTCATTTATCTCCTATCTGCACTCTCTTTAACTTGAAAGAAGCGTGACTCATCAAATTGTACCAAATATAGACCAGTTCCACTTCTAAATACTATCTTTTTGAAAAATGTATACATATAAGTATATCTTTAACTTCTTAGTCTATTCTATTACTACTAATCTGCAAAGCGATTTCTTACACTGCAATTGCACTACTTATCCACTAATCGATCTTAATCGCTTCTCTAGTCCAGCCATACATCAAGAGCAGTGCAGGGCAGTGTTCTGTGACATCATCAAGGCTTTTGACAGAGAGTGACATGGCGCTCCTGTGGTTTCAAGATTACTTGAATAACAGAATTCAAAGCTTTGTTGTCACAAGAGTTTCATCTGAGCCTAAAACTGTTCCCGCTGTTGTTCCAAAGGGCTCTGTCCTGGGACCATTTACTTTTCTTTATTAAGATGAAATACATTATAAAGAACATCAATTTAAACATTCGACTAGATGTATATGCAGGTGGTACCAGCTTATACCTAACAATTCATGACCGAAATGTTTGAGCTGAAGTACTTAATCGTGACATGGAAATACATAACAATTGGGCTAAGAAATGGTTTGTTTCCTCCAATCCGCTGAAAACCGAATCACTTCCACTTTTTACTGAAAGGAATCTGATCTTACCGACATTAAACCTTGACAATATTCAAATTCATAAAAAACATGGGTTTAACATTTCAACTAACTCAGTGGGATACACATATTGATACGATTTTATCAGAAACTAGTTGGCTTATAAACTGCCTTACATAATCTCTGAATGTCGATTAAATAGAAAATCCCTACAAACGGTTATAATAGTACACCTCAATGAAAAACTAATATGTTTTTTAATTCTATTTTCCCTTCAGCAATCAGAGATTAATGTATCATAAACTCCAATCACATGGAATAATTTATATAAAGACTGCGTTAAAAGATTATCGAAAAAAAATTATGGATAATTGATTTATTTTTATCCAGAACATTATTGACTTCACTACAGACTGCAAAGGAATGGGCTACATAGACATGACATGGTCGGAGCATTTTTTGATTATGGTATTGATCAATTATCACCTTTAATTATTCCATTCTCTGAAGAACGTTGTCGCAAATAACTCCTCGAACAGCCTAGATAACAAAAAATATTTCTCAGCAAATCCTTGATTGTCCTGATTATTTATCTTTATTTATTAAACACATCTACATTCAGTTCTTTCACCTGACGTAACATTGCATCTTCTAATTCTTCCGTGATTCATTCTCCAATCTGCACAAGCTACTACTACTACTATTAGTTGGGGGATGATGTTCATTTCAGTGG
>NW_008710315.1:619431-620611 GCF_000327385.1 Lottia gigantea | reverse complement strand
TATATCACATGTTTTACCCTTGAAACCTTTAGGACAGTCACAACTAAACTTCCCTCCAGTTGTAGGACAACAAGTTCCACCATTATGACAAGGATTACTGTCACAAGGATTTATTTCTAATGGAAGATAAAGCACAAAACTCACATTATAACCAAATTAAATCTCTTATAATTTTAAAAAATTGTAAACGTTTTTAAAAAGCCATTGTTCTCGAGTACTTGCAAAGTTATTAGAAAACTCAGTCGTTAGTAGAATTTCAATAAAGTTTTTTGTTATTTCCAATGATAATAATTATAACAAACCTATATCACATGTTTTACCCTTGAAACCTCTAGGACAGTCACAGCTAAACTTCCCTCCAGTTGTAGGACAACAAGTTCCACCATTATGACAAGGATGACTGTCACAAGGATTTATTTCTAATGGAAGATAAAGCACACAACTCTCATTAAGACGAAGGTAAATCTCTTCTAGTTTTAGAAAATTGTAAACGTATTTAAAAAGCCATTGTTCTTGTGTTCTTCGCAAAATCATTAAAAACACAGTTTCTAGTGGGATTTGAAGAAAATTATTTGTAATTTCCAATGATTATAATAATTACCAACCTATATCACATGTTTTACCCTTGAAACCTTTAGGACAGTCACAACTAAACTTCCCTCCAGTTGTAGGACAACAAGTTCCACCATTATGACAAGGATTACTGTCACAAGGATTTATTTCTAATGGAAGATAAAGCACAAAACTCACATTAAAACCAAATTAAATCTCTTATAATTTTAAAAAATTGTAAACGTTTTTAAAAAGCCATTGTTCTCGAGTACTTGCAAAGTTATTAGAAAACACAGTCGTTAGTAGAATTTCAAGAAAGTTTTTTGTTATTTCCAATGATAATAATTATAACAAACCTATATCACATGTTTTACCCTTGAAACCTCTAGGACAGTCACAACTAAACTTCCCTCCAGTTGTAGGACAACAAGTTCCACCATTATGACAAGGATGACTGTCACAAGGATTTACTTCTAATGGAAGATAAAGCAAAATTCACATTAAAACCAAATTAAATCTCTTATAATTTTAGAAAATTGTAAACGTTATTGAAAAGCCATCGTTCACAAATTCTTTGCGAACTCATTAGAAGATAAGTTCAAGTTCGTTTTCTTCTCAACTTTTTATT
>NW_008710315.1:615892-618045 GCF_000327385.1 Lottia gigantea | reverse complement strand
ATAATAATAATTACAAACCTATATCACATGTTTTACCCTTGAAACCTCTAGGACAGTCACAGCTAAACTTCCCTCCAGTTGTAGGACAACAAGTTCCACCATTATGACAAGGATGACTGTCACAAGGATTTATTTCTAATGGAATATAAAGCACAAAAGTCACATTAAAACCAAATTAAATCTTTTATAATTTTAGAAAATTGTAAAGGTTTTTAAAAAGCCATTTTTCTCGAGTACTTGCAAACTTATTAGAAAACAGTCGTTAGTAGAATTTCAAGAAAGTTTTTTGTTATTTCCAATGATAATAATTATAACAAACCTATATCACATGTTTTACCCTTGAAACCTCTAGGACAGTCACAGCTAAACTTCCCTCCAGTTGTAGGACAACAAGTTCCACCATTATGACAAGGATGACTGTCACAAGGATTTATTTCTAATGGAAGATAAAGAACAAAACTCTCATTAAGACGAAGGTAAATCTCTTATAGTTTTAGAAAATTGTAAACGTTTTTAAAAAGCCATTGTTCTTGAGTTCTTTGCAAAATCATTAAAAACACAGTTCCTAGTGGGATTTGAAGAAAATTATTTGTTATTTCCAATGATTATAATAATTACAAACCTTTATCACATGTTTTACCCTTGAAACCTCTAGGACAGTCACATCTAAACCTCCCTCTAGTTGTAGGTAAACAAGTTCCACCATTATGACAAGGATGACTGTCACAAGGATTTATTGCTAATGGAATATAAAGCACAAAACTCACATTAAAACCAAATTAAATGTGTTATAATTTTAGAAAATTGTAAACGTTTCTAAAAAGCCATTGTTCTCGAGTACTTGCAAACTTATTAGAAAACACAGTCGTTAGTAGAATTTCATGAAAGTTTTTTGTTATTTTCAATGATAATAATCATAACAAACCTATATCACATGTTTTACCCTTGAAACCTCTAGGACAGTCACAGCTAAACTTCCCTCCAGTTGTAGGACAACAAGTTCCACCATTATGACAAGGATGACTGTCACAAGGATTTATTTCTAATGGAAGATAAAGCACGAAACTCACATTAAGACGAAGGTAAATCTCTTATAGTTTTAGAAAATTGTAAACGTTTTTAAAAAGCCATTGTTCTTGAGTTCTTTGCAAAATCATTAAAAATACAGTTCCTAGTGGGATTTGAAGAAAATTATTTGTTATTTCCAATGATTATAATAATTACCAACCTATATCACATGTTTTACCCTTGAAACCTCTAGGACAGTCACATCTAAACTTCCCTCCAGTTGTTGGATAACAAGTTCCACCATTATGACAAGGATTACTGTCACAAGGATTTATTACTAATGGAATATAAAGCGCAAAACTCACATTAAAACCAAATTAAATCTCTTATAATTTTAGAAAATTGTAAAGGTTTTTAAAAAGCCATTTTTCTCGAGTACTTGCAAACTTATTAGAAAACAGTCGTTAGTAGAATTCAAGAAAGTTTTTTGTTATTTCCAATGATAATAATTATAACAAACCTATATCACATGTTTTACCCTTGAAACCTCTAGGACAGTCACAGCTAAACTTCCCTCCAGTTGTAGGACAACAAGTTCCACCATTATGACAAGGATGACTGTCACAAGGATTTATTTCTAATGGAAGATAAAGAACAAAACTCTCATTAAGACGAAGGTAAATCTCTTATAGTTTTAGAAAATTGTAAACGTTTTTAAAAAGCCATTGTTCTTGAGTTCTTTGCAAAATCATTAAAAACACAGTTCCTAGTGGGATTTGAAGAAAATTATTTGTTATTTCCAATGATTATAATAATTACAAACCTTTATCACATGTTTTACCCTTGAAACCTCTAGGACAGTCACATCTAAACCTCCCTCTAGTTGTAGGTAAACAAGTTCCACCATTATGACAAGGATGACTGTCACAAGGATTTATTGCTAATGGAATATAAAGCACAAAACTCACATTAAAACCAAATTAAATGTGTTATAATTTTAGAAAATTGTAAACGTTTTTAAAAAGCCATTGTTCTGGNGTACTTGCAAACTTATTAGAAAACACAGTCGTTAGTAGAATTTCAAGAAAGTTATTTGTTATTTCCAATGATTATAATAATTACAAACCTTTATCACATGTTTTACC
>NW_008710315.1:611912-614730 GCF_000327385.1 Lottia gigantea | reverse complement strand
TTAGGACAGTCACATCTAAACCTCCCTCCAGTTGTAGGACAACAAGTTCCACCATTATGACAAGGATGACTGTCACAAGGATTTATTTCTAATGGAAGATAAAGCACAAAACTCTCATTAATACGAAGGTAAATCTCTTATAGTTTTAGAAAATTGTAAACGTATTTATAAAGCCATTGTTCTTGTGTTCTTCGCAAAATCATTAAAAACACAGTTCCTAGTGGGATTTGAAGAAAATTATTTGTAATTTCCAATGATTATAATAATTACCAACCTATATCACATGTTTTACCCTTGAAACCTTTAGGACAGTCACAACTAAACTTTCCTCCAGTTGTAGGACAACAAGTTCCACCATTATGACAAGGATTACTGTCACAAGGATTTATTTCTAATGGAAGATAAAGCACAAAACTCACATTATAACCAAATTAAATCTCTTATAATTTTAAAAAATTGTAAACGTTTTTAAAAAGCCATTGTTCTCGAGTACTTGCAAAGTTATTAGAAAACTCAGTCGTTAGTAGAATTTCAATAAAGTTTTTTGTTATTTCCAATGATAATAATTATAACAAACCTATATCACATGTTTTACCCTTGAAACCTCTAGGACAGTCACAGCTAAACTTCCCTCCAGTTGTAGGACAACAAGTTCCACCATTATGACAAGGATGACTGTCACAAGGATTTATTTCTAATGGAAGATAAAGCACACAACTCTCATTAAGACGAAGGTAAATCTCTTCTAGTTTTAGAAAATTGTAAACGTATTTAAAAAGCCATTGTTCTTGTGTTCTTCGCAAAATCATTAAAAACACAGTTCCTAGTGGGATTTTGAAGAAAATTATTTGTAATTTCCAATGATTATAATAATTACCAACCTATATCACATGTTTTACCCTTGAAACCTTTAGGACAGTCACAACTAAACTTCCCTCCAGTTGTAGGACAACAAGTTCCACCATTATGACAAAGATGACTGTCACAAGGATTTATTTCTAATGGAAGATAAAGCACAAAACTCTCATTAATACGAAGGTAAATCTCTTCTAGTTTTAGAAAATTGTAAACGTATTTAAAAAGCCATTGTTCTTGTGTTCTTCGCAAAATCATTAAAAACACAGTTCCTAGTGGGATTTAAAGAAAATTATTTGTAATTTCCAATGATTATAATAATTACCAACCTATATCACATGTTTTACCCTTGAAACCTTTAGGACAGTCACAACTAAACTTCCCTCCAGTTGTAGGACAACAAGTTCCACCATTATGACAAGGATTACTGTCACAAGGATTTATTTCTAATGGAAGATAAAGCACAAAACTCACATTAAAACCAAATTAAATCTCTTATAATTTTAAAAAATTGTAAACGTTTTTAAAAAGCCATTGTTCTCGAGTACTTGCAAAGTTATTAGAAAACACAGTCGTTAGTAGAATTTCAAGAAAGTTTTTTGTTATGCACATTACTGCAGTCTTTGTTTAAGGATTTAAAAAAAATTATTTGTGATTTCCAATGATTATAATATTTACAAACCTGTTTCACATTTATCACCTTCGAAACCTCTAGGACAGTCACAGTAATACTCAGTTCCAGATGTAGGACAAGTTCCACCATTATGACAAGGATGACTGTCACAAGGATTTAATTCTAATGAAAAATATATGACAAAACTCTCAATAAAACTAAGGCAAGTCTCATAGTTTTAGATCATTGTCAACTCTTTGAAACATCGTTCAAAAATTCTTTGCCAACTCATTAGAAGACACAGTTTATTGTAAAATTTTAAGAAAATTATTTGTGATTTCCAATGATTATAATATTTACAAACCTGTTTGACATTTATCACCTTCGAAACCTCTAGGACAGTCACAGTAATACTCCATTCCAGATGTAGGACAACAAGTTCCACCATTATGACAAGGATGACTGTCACAAGGATTTAATTCTAATGAAAAATATATGACAAAACTCACAATAAATCTAAGGCAAGTCTCATAGTTTTAGATCATTGTCAACTCTTTGAAAAAGCCATCGTTCAAAAATTCTTTGCCAACTCATTAGGAGACACAGTTTATTGTAAAATTTTAAGAAAATTATTTGTGATTTCCAATGATTATAATATTTACACACCTGTTTGACATTTATCACCTTCGAAACCTTTAGGACAGTCACAGTAATACTCAGTTCCAGATGTAGGACAACAAGTTCCACCATTATAACAAGGATGACTGTCACAAGGATTTAATTCTAATGAAAAAAATGAAAAAACTCACAATAAAACTAAGGCAAGTCTCACAGTTTTAGATCATTGTAAATGTTATTAAAAAGCCATTGTTCACAAATTATTTGCGAACTCATTAGAAGACACAGTTAATGGTAAAATTTTAAGAAAATTATTTGTGATTTCCAATGATTATAATATTTACAAACCTGTTTGACATTTATCACCTTCGAAACCTTTAGGACAGTCACAGTAATACTCCATTCCAGATGTAGGACAACAAGTTCCACCATTATGACAAGGATGACTGTCACAAGGATTTAATTCTAATGAAAAAAAATGACAAGGATTTAATTCTAATGAAAAATATATGACAAAACTCACAAAAAAACTAAGGCAAGTCTCATAGTTTTAGATCATTGTCAACTCTTTGAAAAAGCCATCGTTCAAAAATTCTTTGCCAACTCATTAGAAGACACAGTTTATTGTAAAATTTTAAGAAAATTATTTGTGATTTCCAATGATTATAATATTTACACACCTGTTTGACATTTATCACCTTCGAAACCTTTAGGACAGTCACAGTAATACTC
>NW_008710315.1:608267-609645 GCF_000327385.1 Lottia gigantea | reverse complement strand
TCCCCATTATGACAGGATGACTGTCACAAGGATTTATTTCTAATGGAAGATAAAGCACAAAACTCTCATTAATACGAAGGTAAATCTCTTCTAGTTTTAGAAAATTGTAAACGTATTTAAAAAGCCATTGTTCTTGTGTTCTTCGCAAAATTATTAAAAACACAGTTCCTAGTGGGATTTAAAGAAAATTATTTGTAATTTCCAATGATTATAATAATTACCAACCTATATCACATGTTTTACCCTTGAAACCTTTAGGACAGTCACAACTAAACTTCCCTCCAGTTGTAGGACAACAAGTTCCACCATTATGACAAGGATTACTGTCACAAGGATTTATTTCTAATGGAAGATAAAGCACAAAACTCACATTAAAACCAAATTAAATCTCTTATAATTTTAAAAAATTGTAAACGTTTTTAAAAAGCCATTGTTCTCGAGTACTTGCAAAGTTATTAGAAAACACAGTCGTTAGTAGAATTTCAAGAAAGTTTTTTGTTATTTCCAATGATAATAATTATAACAAACCTATATCACATGTTTTACCCTTGAAACCTCTAGGACAGTCACAGCTAAACTTCCCTCCAGTTGTAGGACAACAAGTTCCACCATTATGACAAGGATGACTGTCACAAGGATTTACTTCTAATGGAAGATAAAGCAAAATTCACATTAAAACCAAATTAAATCTCTTATAATTTTAGAAAATTGTAAACGTTATTGAAAAGCCATCGTTCACAAATTCTTTGCGAACTCATTAGAAGATAAGTTCAAGTTCGTTTTCTTCTCAACTTTTTATTTCCAACATTCCAAGTCTTTCGCGAACAATTACAACGTAATAAGTCAGTAAATTTGTATGTTCCTCTTTGGTCCTCTAGTTTCCTGATCCCAAAGCCAAAATACTATTCCACTCGTCGTTTTCTTATTTATAATTTTGTTTATCTTCCTCTTTGTTGAACGGTTAATCTCTCCAGATTAAAATTGATTAATTTAGTTCAATTTAAATTGGCCGAAACGATGAGTAAGAATATTTTACTATGTTTTAGATGCAAAACACAAATAGGATTATAATATTCAATATATTAAATATAAATATATGCACATTACTGCAGTCTTTGTTTAAGGATTTAAAAAAAATTATTTGTGATTTCCAATGATTATAATATTTACAAACCTGTTTCACATTTATCACCTTCGAAACCTCTAGGACAGTCACAGTAATACTCAGTTCCAGATGTAGGACAACAAGTTCCACCATTATGACAAGGATGACTGTCACAAGGATTTAATTCTAATGAAAAATATATGACAAAACTCACAATAAAACTAAGGCAAGTCTCATAGTTTTAGATCATTGTCAACTCTTTGAAAAAGCCAT
>NW_008710315.1:607059-608217 GCF_000327385.1 Lottia gigantea | reverse complement strand
AATTTTAGAAATTATTTGTGATTTCCATGATTATAATATTTACACACCTGTTTGACATTTATCACCTTCGAAACCTTTAGGACAGTCACAGTAATACTCCATTCCAGATGTAGGACAACAAGTTCCACCATTATGACAAGGATGACTGTCACAAGGATTTAATTCTAATGAAAAAAAATGACAAGGATTTAATTCTAATGAAAAATATATGACAAAACTCACAATAAAACTAAGGCAAGTCTCATAGTTTTAGATCATTGTCAACTCTTTGAAAAAGCCATCGTTCAAAAATTCTTTGCCAACTCATTAGAAGACACAGTTTATTGTAAAATTTTAAGAAAATTATTTGTGATTTCCAATGATTATAATATTTACACACCTGTTTGACATTTATCACCTTCGAAACCTTTAGGACAGTCACAGTAATACTCCATTCCAGATGTAGGACAACAAGTTCCACCATTATGACAAGGATGACTGTCACAAGGATTTAATTCTAATGAAAAAAAATGACAAGGATTTAATTCTAATGAAAAATATATGACAAAACTCACAAAAAAACTAAGGCAAGTCTCATAGTTTTAGATCATTGTCAACTCTTTGAAAAAGCCATCGTTCAAAAATTCTTTGCCAACTCATTAGAAGACACAGTTTATTGTAAAATTTTAAGAAAATTATTTGTGATTTCCAATGATTATAATATTTACACACCTGTTTGACATTTATCACCTTCGAAACCTTTAGGACAGTCACAGTAATACTCCATTCCAGATGTAGGACAACAAGTTCCACCATTATGACAAGGATGACTGTCACAAGGATTTAATTCTAATGAAAAAAAATGACAAGAATTTAATTCTAATGAAAAATATATGACAAAACTCACAATAAAACTAAGGCAAGTCTCATAGTTTTAGATCATTGTCAACCCTTTGAAAAAGCCATCGTTCAAAAATTCTTTGCCAACTCATTAGAAGACACAGTTTATTGTAAAATTTTAAGAAAATTATTTGTGATTTCCAATGATTATAATATTTACACACCTGTTTGACATTTATCACCTTCGAAACCTTTAGGACAGTCACAGTAATACTCCATTCCAGATGTAGGACAACAAGTTCCACCATTATGACAAGGATGACTGTCACAAGGATTTAT
>NW_008710315.1:599602-601531 GCF_000327385.1 Lottia gigantea | reverse complement strand
GTCAGTGATGCAGGTAAGAGAGGCTTATTTGGAAAAACCGTCTAGTCGTTCGGATGGATCAATAAACCGAGGTCCCGTGTGCTACAGGCTGTGAACGTTTAAGATCCTTGACAGTTGGACATCGAAATAGAGCAGTTTAATGTCGCTGTCCTGGTAAAATGTCTTCATCATGGTGCGGAAAAGTAGGACGTAAAACTCATTCATTTCATTTCATATTGTAACATTTTTGTCATTATTCGATACTTATCTTGGTCTTGTTTTAAACTGTGGTAAAGAATTACGGGGTATACACTCTGCTGACATTATAGAAAAGGACAAAGTAAATTCTGTCAAAATATTCTGGGTTCAGACCTTTGACAACCGATAATAATGTATATTTTGAAAAATTAGTAAAAAGAATATTAATATTTACAAATTAATATTATAAACTATTGGTTAAATGAAATCACCTGCAGGAATGTTGTCCCGAAAGCATGTTATACTTGTATAGATTCGTTTTACAATGAAAATGAAATAGAGGACGAATACCATTTTATTTCAGTCTGGTCATCGTTCCACACCCTCCAGATGTGTTTTATCAATAAATACTGTTTCCAGATGTATTTTATCAATAAATACTGTTTCCAGATGTATTTTATCAATAAATACTATATTTAAATAACCCATCTGATAACCTTATTGAATTGAATAAATATTAATGTTATTAAAAAAACATGGTAATTTTTTTTGTATTTTGCTACTGCGAAACGAAATAACAAGTATATATTATATTGATATTATATTTTGGAGTATTGATGCTATTTTATTATCTTTTATATATTTATATGCACCGCCCTCTCTTGATATATTTATGTTAATGTCGTTATGGTTATGTCTCTCTTTGAATACGACAATAAAACAATCCACCCTCCACCCCAAAGCCCAAAACAAATATTTTAAAAACTGCCAAAATTTGAATCAAGACGTCTGATTTACTTACACAAAATATTAATAAAAGCATACCGACGGAATATTATTTGAGATGCTGATACAGTACTTAATTTGAAAAGAAACGTATACATACCTCCTAAGACCCCAAAGGGGTGCACAAAGATTCATGGGATATCGATGATATTATATATCAATTGAAGGTCGTAAATTATTATTTAATTTAAAAAATAAAATTGCGATTTTTTAGAAAGAATAGTTGTTGAATTAAAGGGACATTCTCTTCTTAATAAACTGAATTAATTTAAGGACAGTAGAATAGAAATTTTTAATTTACAAAGTGGTACAGGAAATTGTCATCTTAATTCCTATTAAATTCTTAATGCTTTTGATAATTTGTGAGGATCCAAATAGAAATTAATATCTTTCACTTAATGGGTCACAGGAAACAAGAAGAAAGACACGTCATGTAAATAATGAGAATAATCCGCGGTTTGAAGATGGTGGAGGGATAATAATGTGTCATGTAAATAATGTGAATAATCTGCTTAACAAAGAGTAACAACATTCCGAATTCGCCACTTTATGGAGTGTATGTCTCAATGGGTTTGAACTCTAAAGGATGTTCTTTCTACGCTTATTTATTAGCCAGACCGCAACATTTAATATCTAAGCTCTAACTACCAAATCGACACAAAATTTCCCTATAGAAATTTTACAGCCGCCATCATGAACTAATTGAATAATAAAAAATATCTGTTTCTGCTATCATCGCAGATGTTGTTTAAAGACCAAATTTAGACTTGTCAACATAATAATATGTCGAGTTGACACCCGATGATTTTGTTTGTTTTTTGTTTGTAGGTTCCCAATTGTAGTTTTTATTGTCTATTTTGAGCAGCTATTACCACACCTGATACCACTTTTGGTATATTTAAAATACTTACTAATAATTAATATACTTCCTCATGTGTCGGTTGGTTTTTTACATGACGTCATGAT
>NW_008710315.1:597915-599552 GCF_000327385.1 Lottia gigantea | reverse complement strand
TACGTGTGAATCGAAGTTGGCTTTTAAACTCCTCTAAAGGGTGGAGTTTTAAAATTTTCTTCGTAAACTATACCATCTAATATTTTAATCATTCGTCCACCGGCTTTCACTATTTCTTGAATATCGACCAATGTTAATACGTCGTGACAGAAACCATTTCTGAACCTGATTTTAGTGCCAGTTTCCTTTTTACCTATTCTATTCGTAAAACTGATTTTATCTTTCGCTGGTATGGGTTGGAAGAACATGTTGGTAGGATATTCAAACCAGACTTTTAAAATAGCAGTTCTACGTTTGAATTTCTGCTCATTAAAGAGCTTAACAAATTCTTTATTTTCTTCTTGTCGAAATGGTCTACCACTTTCCGCTCTCGGATATTCGCTGTCTAAATCCGACATGGCGGAAGCGTACAAACAGCTAGCATCAAAGGCCATTCGTTTAGTACATTTTATTTTTTTAAGTTTCGAATGAACCTCCGTTTTTTCTTTTGGGTTAGCACTATATTCTTTGAATAAATCAATTATATTATCACTTGGTGTTTCTGTGTATTCCTTTAATATATTACAAATTTCATCCATTTTATTCGTTTCAAATGATTTTCGATTTGCCGAAACTCTTCCTCATTTAATACTTTGATAAAATATCTTATAAAAGGGTGAGTAAACTTTTTCTACGTTTTCTTTTTCGGTGTGTTTCGGAACCATTCTAGTATTTTCATACCATTCTTCTTCAACCATTTCTTTATCGTAATGATATAATTAATACCAACCTTTTAAAGATAAACTAGATGATTCATGTTGATAGGAACATATGAAATTAATATTTTGCAAATAATTAGATTTCGGGGAAGGGAGGGTTTGATTCTCCCAAATGTACAGGCCTAGGGTGGAGCAGACACTTTATTTAGAAATTAGGATTAAGGGTCTTGATATTGGGTTTTCTTCTGTTCTTATTCTGATCTGAAATTAGAAAAAATAACTCGCCCGATGGGCGAGAAGTATAGTATCTGTTATGTGCTGGTTGTTTATAGTTTACTATGAACAATATTATCATTTAAGTTCTTATTTTTTGAATATGCAACTATCATTTTCTGCTTATAGACATGGGGGAATTTCTCTTGAAGGCTCTTACAGTGGACATGAACTATCTTGCTTGCTCGATTGCTGGTTGTATTAAACGGGACAACAAAGGGTGCTATTCCTACATTATGATGAATATTTAGTCCTATAGGTCTCGCTGTATTCAATGTCTCAATCCAATGGGCTTCCCTAGATGACGGAATTTGGTAGTTTCATCTTCGGGCAAGTCAATTTCTATACGCTCAATTGGGATTAGGGCGAGATCGTCTATTGAATGGTCGTCGAGGTTGAAATGATTAGAAACAGGCTTCTCTTTCTTTAATTTGATGTCTGACCTATGAGCATTAAAGCGAGTTCGTAAATTATTCTTAGTTTCTCCTACATATTGTTTGCGGCATTTCTTGCATGAAATTAAATATATTACATTCGAATGTTCACATGTTAGATGTTCCTGGATCGGGTACCTTTTATTCGTAGAGTTGCTTACAAAATAATGAGTTTCTGATATAAAGGGACATGTTTTGCATCTACTGGACAAACATGGAGCACTTCTTAAAC
>NW_008710315.1:595091-596379 GCF_000327385.1 Lottia gigantea | reverse complement strand
CATTTATATTTATTTTACATAATCATGAGTAAGAAGAGAAGTCCGAATTTTACATCGCAGGAGATTCAAATTTTGATAGACGAAGTGGAGAAGAATAAGTCCTTACTTTTCAGCCGACACAGCAATGTAGTAACAAACAGTGCTAAAAAGAATACTTCATATTTGAATCGCAAACTGCTTGAACATTAATAGAATGGTAGTTTTTCTATTTACATAAAGATGTTCATCCTCTGTTGGAGCTTTTATACGTATGTGTGTACCATCAATGGCACCGACTACACTTGGAACTACACTTGGAAAGTCTGTTTTTTTTCATGAAAACCTCTCATGATATTGCGAAGTCCAGCCTGGTCAGTTGGCATCTTTATATAATCATTACAAACCCTCTTTAAACATGCAGTCCATCATATCTTTTATGATAATCATAAGACCATCTTAAGACAGGTCGAGAGGTGTCTTAAGATTACGATGAAATTTATGATTTATCGTAACTTAGGACACTTTCGAAAACCTATCTTACGACTATGATATGTCGTAAGACCATCTTAAGTCGTAAGATACTTTCGAAAACCAGGCCCCAGGATCTTTTCTTTTTTTCTTTTTGCTATTGCTTCATTTACTTTTTCATACGAACGAAAAGTCAAGATTGATCTTCTTTTTCGTTTATATTCTTTAAAACTCTTACTTCGATCTTTCTCAGTAAGGTATTTATATGACATATTTACTTTTTTAGGTTTTGTTGGGTTTTTTTATTTGAAAATATTCAGCAATATTCTGTTTCATTTTTGATTCAATTAGACTACTACTTTTTCTTCTTCAATTGTTGAATTATTTAATTCTTTAGATTGATCTTTTTTTCTTCTTCTGCAATTATTGAATTATTTAATTCCTTAGATTGTTCTTTTCCATTAGGTATTGGTGATTCATCTGCAAGATGTTCTCAATGAATTCCTTTCTTTCTTTTCTCTTTTAAACCTCGCTTTTCTTTTTCAGTGTAGGCATCTTATGTTATTTATCCCAGATAGATAACAGAAAAATTCATTTATCTTACCCTAATTCGGAAGGGATAAACAGTTATATCGATCCAGAATTGTGCACAGTTAAAGATGGGTTTCCTTATTTATAGTGTCAAATTAAACAAACTATTTGATTATTTAGTGTTTCTAATGTATTATCATATTTCATTATGTTGTTATTGCATTAATTAAAGTTTTAACCAGTCTTTAATGTCCGTAAATGTACAGTTAAGATAAACAAAAAAATTTGTTTTGACTTTTCTTAACCCTTG
>NW_008710315.1:590568-592503 GCF_000327385.1 Lottia gigantea | reverse complement strand
TCTTCAAGGTGATTTAGATATGAACAATTTCAAAGTAACTAATTTAAAGTCTCCGGAAAACGATAATGACGCCGTTCACAAGAAATATTTACGGGAACAAATAAATTCAATTGAAGTAAATAAAAACCATATAGAAGATGAAATAAGTAATGTCAAAAGATTCTTCAAACGTCAACTAAATAATAAAAATTTTATTAATGATACTAAACTAAGAGGTAAAAGGTTTAATAAGTTTTATTCAAAAAGAATTGGTCAACGTAGCGAACAAAACTGAGTTACAAAATTTAATTTCATTGATATCTAAATTAGAGGATAAGATTTCAAAACAAAAATTAGACATTCAACAATTAATAGATAACATTCCAGATGAAAATGAAGATACGTTTCAACAGGAATTAAATGCTCTGGAATCTAAACTTAACAGTGAATTACAAAAAGAACTAAGAAATATTAAACAACAAATACAAAACATAGATGGTAGCGAAATCAAAACCTATATTCAACAACAAATACAAAATATTGATGATAGTGAAATTAAAACCCATATTCAACAACAAATATAAAATATTGATGATAGTGTTATTCAACAACAGATAACCACTATTAATAACCTAGTTTTGAAACAGGACAAAAATATACTCGCATTAGAAAAAAAGTTTCTCAAGAAAGAATCATATTATTTCAATCTTCCATTTGGAGGTTTGACTCGTATTGATCCTTCTATTACTGATAATATTGATGGATCAAAAGACTATGAATATAAAAAATATGGATTTACAGTAAATATAAGAGTATATTCTCTTCCAAAAGATATTATTTACCCCGAAGATATTTTTGATGTAGAAAATGATTTTCTTCCAATACATTTTATTTTTCGAGGAAAACTTATAATTGAAATTAATTTTCCCATCCAGGTAAAAGTTGATTCATTATTCTTCAAACAACTCTTACTTTCATCTAATAAATCATTTAACGCTCAAAAAGTTCTTCAGTTTATCAATGGTAGAAACAATGTAGAAATTAAACAATATGAAAGTAACAACGAAACAACAAGGTTAATCACTTATATGAAATTAAAACGAGTGGAATATATAGATAGGTTTAGAATGTTAATCATACCAGATAATAAAGAAGATGGACTTTCATTGAGAGATTTTGAAATTGGAAACGGAAAGTCCACCATCAGCAAGTATTATTAGAAATCCAGAACCACAAAAAGAAGGAAATATGAGTTATCAGTTTTTACGAGCAACAGACTTTGAATACGTAAAACTATATTTTGTTAATAATAGATATTCACACGATAGTTCCTATCCAACTGATTTATTTACCTCAGTCGATATTCATAAAAGTCAAGAAGCTAATATTTTATCATATTTTCATCAATAATTGAACGTAATAATGGAATAGAAGTTTGAGGTATATATACTTGTAGATGTATGATAAGAATCAATATTGAAAAACCAAAATTTTCGGTTCATCTGAATAAGATTAATAATTCGAAAGAACAAATATCGTTGTTACTGTAGAAGTTTTTATTATTAAACCTGAAATAATTATAACAGATAATGAAAAGATAGCTTGCGTTGCAAGATAACATACGCCCACTGGCAGCTGTCAGAAATAATAAAACAGTCTTTAGTGACTAAAGTACGAATTTTCTCATATTGAAGAAATTATTTATGCTGAATAATTCCACAAAATTTTTTAAAATCAATATCAATAACCCAAACACAACAAACAATTAAATCACACAGCTCTAGGCAAGGGCAAAAAACAACTTTTGACGCGTGTTTACAAAGTCAAGGGCAATAACTCAAAAAATGTTCATCAAAAATATCTCTTGTTAGAACTTGTCCGAGATCTTATCAATTCCAATGATTACAACCAGTTTCATCAGAATCGGTTGAAAACTGTAGCTTCTATTGTGCTCAC
>NW_008710315.1:585953-589815 GCF_000327385.1 Lottia gigantea | reverse complement strand
GGGCAATAACTCAAAAACTGTTCATCGAAAATGCGTCAAGTTAGAACTTGTACGAAATTTTATTAACAAATTTCAAGGCGTTCTAAGTCAAGGGCAATATCTCAAAAACCGTTCATCGAAAATATGTCAAATTCGAACTTGACTGAGATCTTATCAATCTAAAGCATCACACCAAGTTTTATCAAAATCAGATTTAAACTGTAGTCTCTATTGTGCTCACAAGAAATGTTGACGGACGGACGGACCGACGGACAGGGGCGACGACAATATACGACCACATATTCATGTGGGCGTATAAAAATAATCCCTGGTGGTGCTCTTACTGTTGATCTTAAACACTTTCCATCTTTTGCTTTATCAGAAGTTCACTTAATTTAATTACCTAAGAAATGGAACTCGAAAGTAGATAACAATATATGATAGACAAACAAAACGAACTAAAAGAAAAACTAAAACAAATGCAGAAAAACATGGAGTAGAATCGATTCTGTTTTCAAAACATTTAATACAGTTGTAACAGTAGGGATAACGGTGGCAACAGCCGTAACTGGTGGATTAATGCTTCCAATAATTGTTCCAACTGTATTAGCCGCGTTCACCGCCGTTCAAACTTCATGGTTTGATTACTTTAGGTTTTACATCAAAACAGAAAGCTCATTATGAAAATAAAACAGAATTTTTAAATACATATCTTTATAAATTATTCATTTTTTTCGAAAGATCGAGAGAAGATAAGAACATAACCATTGAAGAATTAGAAAAATTCAATGAAATTTTAGATAAATTTGATGTAGAAATATCATCAATAAAAGTTCAAAATTCCTAGTTAAAAATAGTTGCTTAAAAAATATGAATAAAATTGAAATTTTAGACGATGAAAAATTCATATCAAATGAACTTTTTTCCAATGTTATTAAGCTTATCTCTGATGAATTTATAACATTTAAAGGGCAAATTGAATTAGATAGAGAGAATTCAAGATGGAGGACACAAACAATACATGCAATTTGTAGGCTTTAATGCCAAAACTTTTCGCAATTTCTTAGCAACAGTGGATAATAAATCGGATGCTTCTGATTGGTATTTCACAGGAAAAATGATTTTACGTAAAAACAATTTCAAAGAAATGAAAAGATAAAAAAAAGGGTAGTAGTGTTACCCTACTCAAAAAGATATATGAATATAGCCGTATAAATTGTTATATACCGAGCGATGGATACTGCTTTGCAAAGTGCGTTAATCATGTTTTAAACAAAGACTACACGAGAGAAATTCAAGATTTCATCAACAGTTTTTCAAAATCAAACAGAAAAGGAGTTATGACAACTGCTGGAATCTGTGAATTCAATAAGAAATTTAATACTAATTTTCAAATTTATATGTCCAAACATAGACATTTTCAACCAAAGAAAGTATCCGAGGAATTAGATGGGGTATTTTACTTACATAAATCACATTTCTGTCTCATTAGAAGAAATAACAAAACCTTAGGCATTACAGAAATAGAAGATAATTACCATGAAAACGTATGGAGAACTTGAAGAGATGATAATGCGATAACGCAAGTTTCACTTCTAAAACTAAACGTTTTTCCAACCATTCACGATGATTGTTTATACGCATGGGATTGCGAAACCTATAACGAAAATAAAGCCATACCTTATTCTTGCACGTTAATTAATTTAGAAAAACTAAGAAAAATGTTAGACAGAATAAATAATCTCTTTCCAGATTTAAAGCCGATAGATCCCATTCCAGAAGAATTTTATAATAAATTAACGAATATAGTAGAAATATTTGTGGGTAAAGATTGCATCGATCAAATGTTGCAACGTTTAGGAAAAATAGATAAAAAAAAGAATAACATTAATTGCTCATTACGGTAGCGGTTTTGATAATTGGATCATGATCAAAAACGTAAAAAAACTAACACAATGCCCTTTAAAAACAGCCAGAGGAATTCTGTCTTTACCTTTAACTAATTCATTCACCGATGAAGATTCACCACGTGATCCAGGATCCGCCAACCTTTCTTCCTTCTGTGCGTTTTTTGACCAGCAAACCACCCCTCAGTCTCCATCGAAGTCGAGACGTATATCCAGACCTACCCCCCTCGAACCAGATCCCATTCCGTTCCCAATGCTACCAAACCAGTACCAATCACACCGTCGACGACCATTATATCCGCTACCAAACCGTATTATCACCAAACCTAGGACAAATCATTATGGAAGCTACCCGCTCTAAAGAAATCTACCTTAATTATTGGATCATCTAACCTGAATCGAATTACCAAAACCAGTTCAGACACTGAAATACATTCTTACCCCGGTGCCCAAATCCATCACATACAGTCAATCCTGGAATCATACGACCATGATCCCAAACCTACTACCATTATTCTTCATGTAGGCCTCAACAACCGTGATCAGCTACCAAAGACCTCCTTTAACCAAGCCCAGAAATTAATCGCCACAGCCAACAAAACCTTCCCAAACTCTAAGATCCTCTTCACATGTATACCCATTTCAAATAAAATCTCGAAGAAAGCACAAAACCTCAGCACTCTCAACAACATGATGATGGAGTCCAGTATCAACAGCGCAACAATCTTACCACCCTACGAAGAAGAATACGAACCAGTTGATAATCTTCATTGGTCTCCAGAAACAGCAAACATCATTTATTTGTTTTGGATACACCAGCTTCAAGCGTCGAGTAAGTCTTTAAACTAATTACTGGGGATAAATATACTGAGAGGCCACCGCTAGGCCAAACTGTAGTTAACTTGAGCCGCAAAATTCTCACACCCCTTCAGCATTCAATCTTAGACCGTGGACTTAAATTTATTCCCACACCAAAGATAGCTAAATTGAATTATCTCCGACCATCCATTGAACGATTCCAATGAAATCTTAGCTGCACATATTTTTTTCGAAACCACCCCCCACGTGGTGCTAGAACAATGTTTATTCCTAAATCCACGTGGACACCCCCTCAGGCCGCCATCCATCCTGAAATATTGAAATCATTTGCGAGTATGAATAGCCAAACAGTGAACCTTTCCATAACACACGAAAACCCTAATCTCACACGAGTGGAACGTGAAGCGTTAAACTTACTTAAGAAAGACGATAGCATTGTTATTAAAAAGAGTGACAAAGGTTCATGTTGTGTCATTCTGAATAGGGAGGATTACGTTTCAGAAGCAGAGAATCAACTGAATAATCCTAAACATTATGCCATTTTACCGAAACCAATTTTCAAAGAAACTGCTAACATGATTAACAATATTCTTGCCGATTTAGTCAAAACTAGTTATCTCAAACAAAAACAATATGACTATCTGTCTGCCAAACCTGATTGTCACGAGAGACATTTGTACACTTTGCCTAAAATCCATAAGAATCCAACCAAGGAGTGGTTTATCTCGAATAAAATCCCTAAAGGCCGCCCGATTATATCTAACTGTGGTAGTGAGTCATATACAGTGTCAGAATACATTGATCATGTCTTACTACCTCTAGCATGTCAACATCGCCCCTACCTTAAAGACACAACCGATTTTGTCAATAAAATAAAAAATCTTCGAGTTCCCTCTAATGCTATTTTAATTTCTATCGACGTTTCTTCTATGTATACCAATATCGATAACACTACTGGTTTAACGACAGTTCGTAAAGCTTTTAATAGAAACCCAAATCTAAACAGACCCGACGATGCAATTCTACAGCTTTTAGAGATTTGTCTTAGTCGAAACGATTTCACATTTAATGGTAAAACTTATTTACAAACTTTAGGGACAGCAATGGGCAAACGATTGGNCCCTTCGTACGCAAACCTTTTCATGGCAGAGTGGGAA
>NW_008710315.1:584033-585795 GCF_000327385.1 Lottia gigantea | reverse complement strand
AGAAACAAATAAACTGGATATTAAAGTGTATTTCAAAGAAACTGATACTCATCATTTTTGCACAAGAGCTCCTTTCACCCAAAACATACCTTTTCTGGTATAATTAAGTCACAAGTTTTTACGATTTCATCGAATTTGTACAAGATCTTCTGATTTCAACCAAGCCTGTACGATTGTTTTCTCAAAACTAAAGAGCGTGGGTACTCTAAACGATTTTTACGAAACATAAAAAATTCCACCTTAGCACAGATAGCAGCTAAAAACAGACTTTATGCCGAAGTACCTCCAGGTTTAAGAAGTGCTCCATGTTTGTCCAGTAGATGCAAAACATGTCCCTTTATATCAGAAACTCATTATTTTGTAAGCAACTCTACGAATAAAAGGTACCCGATCCAGGAACATCTAACATGTGAACATTCGAATGTAATATATTTAATTTCATGCAAGAAATGCCGCAAACAATATGTAGGAGAAACTAAGAATAATTTACGAACTCGCTTTAATGCTCATAGGTCAGACATCAAATTAAAGAAAGAGAAGCCTGTTTCTAATCATTTCAACCTCGACGACCATTCAATAGACGATCTCGCCCTAATCCCAATTGAGCGTATAGAAATTGACTTGCCCGAAGATGAAACTACCAAATTCCGTCATCTAGGGAAGCCCATTGGATTGAGACATTGAATACAGCGAGACCTATAGGACTAAATATTCATCATAATGTAGGAATAGCACCCTTTGTTGTCCCGTTTAATACAACCAGCAATCGAGCAAGCAAGATAGTTCATGTCCACTGTAAGAGCCTTCAAGAGAAATTCCCCCATGTCTATAAGCAGAAAATGATAGTTGCATATTCAAAAAATAAGAACTTAAATGATAATATTGTTCATAGTAAACTATAAACAACCAGCACATAACAGATACTATACTTCTCGCCCATCGGGCGAGTTATTTTTTCTAATTTCAGATCAGAATAAGAACAGAAGAAAACCCAATATCAAGACCCTTAATCCTAATTTCTAAATAAAGTGTCTGCTCCACCCTAGGCCTGTACATTTGGGAGAATCAAACCCTCCCTTCCCCGAAATCTAATTATTTGCAAAATATTAATTTCATATGTTCCTATCAACATGAATCATCTAGTTTATCTTTAAAAGGTTGGTATTAATTATATCATTACGATAAAGAAATGGTTGAAGAAGAATGGTATGAAAATACTAGAATGGTTCCGAAACACACCGAAAAAGAAAACGTAGAAAAAGTTTACTCACCCTTTTATAAGATATTTTATCAAAGTATTAAATGAGGAAGAGTTTCGGCAAATCGAAAATCATTTGAAACGAATAAAATGGATGAAATTTGTAATATATTAAAGGAATACACAGAAACACCAAGTGATAATATAATTGATTTATTCAAAGAATATAGTGCTAACCCAAAAGAAAAAACGGAGGTTCATTCGAAACTTAAAAAAATAAAATGTACTAAACGAATGGCCTTTGATGCTAGCTGTTTGTACGCTTCCGCCATGTCGGATTTAGACAGCGAATATCCGAGAGCGGAAAGTGGTAGACCATTTCGACAAGAAGAAAATAAAGAATTTGTTAAGCTCTTTAATGAGCAGAAATTCAAACGTAGAACTGCTATTTTAAAAGTCTGGTTTGAATATCCTACCAACATGTTCTTCCAACCCATACCAGCGAAAGATAAAATCAGTTTTACGAATAGAATAGGTAAAAAGGAAACTGGCACTAAAATCAGG
>NW_008710315.1:572982-583983 GCF_000327385.1 Lottia gigantea | reverse complement strand
ATAAAGAAACATCGTCTTTTTCCCTGTTTAGAAACAACCTTTGAAATTTAAAAATATGGCACACAAAGAGTTAGCTCCCTTAATGAAATTGTGAAACCTGATAATCGAATATTGACTTTTGAGACAAATTTTTCCAAATCATTAAAACACCCCTGCTTTCGATTTATATAAGAATTATCCGTCCAATAATGGAATATATATATAAATAAATGAAAATAATGAACCGAACTTTAAGAGGTAGTATTCCTGTAAAAAGCTATATTTTCGACAGATTTGGGTCTTGTACGTAATATGTACATAGTCCTCACAACTACTAGATCTCCACGAAAGAAACATAGTCCTGTCAAATATACTTCAAACTAGAAATTTCACGTTCATCTCTATATATGATGTAATTTCTATATACGACAAAGTATCAAAAATAAAGACGAGTCATCATTTTTAGCCTTCAAAAGCGGATAATTTTTATATACTACAGACTATATTTAGCTTTCAAAAGCGGATAATTCCATACACACATGGATTTGAGGGCTAAAATTCCGACGGTGAGCTGTGAACACATTATCCTATCTTAAATAACCCGTTTCTGAGAACAAGCAACAACGCAACAATGTATGTGTTATTTTCATGTAAAAATCATATACATATAGTTTCGTATGATAAACAGTCCACAAACCTAAATACATAAAATTCCATGGATTGGTACAGGTCGAGAAAATGCTGATAAAATACATGGATCCTTCTATTTCCGATTTCGTTTTCAGAAAATTAGAAAATTTCAGCTGCTAGCCTAATCCTTAAGTATCTACCAAAGATGCGTCATTTTTCACTTGGCTGTAGTTTAAGACTATTCGAATAGGAATAAATATATAGGATAAAACATCTGCCAGTAGCGGCACCAGTGAGGGCATAAGGGGAAAATAAATTGCACCCAAATTTTACATAAGAATTTTGTTCGTTTTTTTTCAGAGTGTACCAAATCAATTTAATTTTAAGAAAATTTTCTTGGGACACCTGTCACAGACATTCCACGAGAGGCTTTGGACTATGACTCCTCCAATTTCAATCAGCCTTGAGAGTAGCCCCCTCCCCCCGTTGAGCCGTCCGATCTGGAACTGGGATATTTCATTTTTTTTATTGGTCAAGAAATAAAACTACTCAAATCAATTGCATATATTTAATTACCGACACCAAAAGAGACAATTGATCCATTAAATGCACAATAAGAATTAAATGTAAATAATAATAATAATAAATAACAAAACTTGAAACATATTGTTACTCAGAGCTGCACGATATTCAGCAAGTGACCTTTTTGAGCGAGCACTATTGTAACAGTGAAAATAGTTTGTTATTCTAGACAGTAGTTGTATACTGTATCGAAATTGTTAAAAAATGCCTTGAGAGTAGCCCCCTCCCCCCGTCCGATTTGGAACTGGGATATTTCATTTTTTTTTATTGGTCAAGAAATAAAACTACTCAAATCAATTGCATATATTTAATTACCGAGACCACACAATTGATCCATTAAATGCACAATAAGAATTAAATGTAAATAATAATAATAATAAATAACAAAACTTGAAACATGTTGTTACTCAGAGCTGCACGATATTCAGCAAGTGACCTTTTTGAGCGAGCACTATCTTAACAGTGAAAATATTTTGTTATTCTAGACAGTAGTTGTATACTGTATCGAAATTGTTAAAAAATGTCTTGTTAAGAAAGGTTTGTATTTGTAAATCATCTGCCTCTCTGCGTAGTTTATCACACATTGTAGTGGTCATAGAGCAGAGTGGTCAGAAACTTTTACATTGAGAATTCAACAGACAATAGCTTAAAAAGATAAAAAAGGCGAAGAAAAATAAAATATAATGACATGGCGTCCATTTCTATCGTAAATGCATGAGGCTTTCAATCATTATTGTATTTCTTACCATCTATTATTTTTAATTAAAAGATTGTGAAAAGGCCCTGCCCTCCACTTTTTATACTGCTGTCTAATATTAAACGTAGAAAATAAGTAAAATCCTATGTAATAAAATGTGTAATGATTATCAGGTTTTATAAGTTAGAAACCACTATGCGGAATAAAATTTTCCTCTTTGATATTTAAATTTGATAAAATAAGAGAGGACAAGAAAAAAATATAATTTGACTATCGAATATTTGCGAAGAATAATAGGATATCATTAACCAGATCTTATAAATGATCGCCTGATTCGGATTCTGAACCTGCGTTGACGACGACCGTAAAGACGGATTCTCCTGATAGTGATAACTCTTCTGAACCTTCGTTGTCTACGTCCGAAACGAACAAAACGACGGCGTGTCAATGACCTTAATATTCTCCTAAAACGTGAATATGGATGGTGATATCCTGAAAAGAAAATATTCAAATTATTCTTACAATTGTAATAGTTTTAGTACCTAATATTGAATAAAACTATGCCATATATGGCTTAATCATACAACATCTCTTGATATATCGATAATGATATAAAGATAAACCTTTTTCACAATTATTACCCACAAATCCTTTAGGACAGTCACACTAAAACGTGGTAGGACAAGAAGTTTCACCATTGAGACAAGGATAACTATCACAATAAGATTAACGCAAGTCTCGTATAATTTTATAAAATTGTAAACGTTATTACAAAGCCATCGTTCTCGAATTCTTTGAAAACTCATTAGAAAACACAGTCCCTAGTGGAATTTCAAGACAATTATTCGTCATTTCCAATTATAATAATTATTACCAACCTATATCACATGTTTTACCCTTGAAACCTATAGGACAGTCACAGCTAAACATTCCTCCAGTTGTAGGACAACAAGTTCCACCATTATGACAAGGATGACTGTCACAAGGATTTATTGCTAATGGAAGATAAAGCAGAAAACTCTCATTAATACGAAGGTAAATCTCTTCTAGTTTTAGAAAATTGTAAACGTATTTAAAAAGCCATTGTTCTTGAGTTCTTTGCAAAATCATTAAAAACACAGTTCCTAGTGGAATTTGAAGAAAATTATTTCTAATTTTCAATGATTATAATAATTACAAACCTATATCACATGTTTTACCCTTGAAACCTCTAGGACAGTCACAGCTAAACTTCCCTCTAGTTGTAGGTAAACAAGTTCCACCATTATGACAAGGATGACTGTCACAAGGATTTATTGCTAATGGAAGATAAAGCACAAAACTCACATTAAAACCAAATTAAATCTCTTATAATTTTAGAAAATTGTAAACGTTTTTAAAAAGCCATTGTTCTCGAGTACTTTGCAAACTTATTAGAAAACACAGTCGTTATTAGAATTTCAAGAAAGTTATTTGTTATTTCCAATGATAATAATTATTACAAACCTATATCACATGTTTTACCCTTGAAGCCTCTAGGACAGTCACATCTAAACCTCCCTCTAGCTGTTGGATAGCAAGTTCCACCATTATGACAAGGATGTCTGTCACAAGGATTTATTACTAATGGAAGATAAAGCAAAAATCACATTAAGACCAAATTAAATCTCTTATAATTTTAGAAATTTGTAAACGTTTTTTAAAAAGCCATCGTTTTCGAGTACTTTGCGAATTCATTAGAGAACACAGTCCTTAGTGGGATTTGAAGAAAAATTATTTACGATTTCCAATGAAAATAATTATTACAAACCTATGTCACATGTTTTACCCTTGAAACCTCTAGGACAGTCACAGGTAAACTTCCCTCCAGTTGTAGGACAACAAGTACCACCATTATGACAAGGATGACTGTCACAAGGATTTAATTCTAATGGAAGATAAAGCACAAAACTCACATTAAGATCAAATTAAATCTCTTATAATTTTAGAAAATTGTAAACGTTATTAAAACAAGGATGACTGTCGCACGGATTTAATTCTAATGAAAAATGAAGGACGAAACTTGACAATAAAACTAATTGAAGTCTGTTTTAGTTTTAGATCATTGTAAACTCTATTAAAAAGCCATCGTTCAAAAATTCTTTGCGAACTCATTTGAAGACACAGTTTATAGTAGAATTTTAAGAAAATTATTTGTGATTTCCAATGATTATAATATTTACCAACCTATATCACATGTTTTACCCTTGAAACCTCTAGGACAGTCACAGTAATACTCCATTCCAGTTGTAGGACAACAAGTTCCACCATTATGACAAGGATGACTGTCACAAGGATCTAATTTTAATGAAAAATAAAGGATAAAACTCTCAATAAAACTAAGGCAAGTCTCTTAAAGTTATAGAAAATTGTAAACGTAATCAAAAAGCCATTGTTCACAAATTCAAGTTGTAGCAAAAATTCCAGCAAAACTCACATTAAGATTTGGAAATAGTTTTAAAATTGTAAAAAAAAAATTTAAAGTCTTTGTAAACTCATTAGAAAAATCAATTGATGGTGGCACTTCCAAAAAAAATATTTGATTTCCAATGATAATAATAATTACAAACCTGGATCACATGGTTCATCTTCAGGAATTGATTCTAATGAAAAATAAAAGACAAAAATCACATTTAATCTCTTATAGTTTTAGAAAATTGTTAACGTTTTTAAAGATCCATTGTATTTGAAATATACCCATTAGAAAACAAAGTTCGTTGTGGAATTTCAAATTATTTCTGATTTCGAATGGTAATAATAATTACAAATCTATACAATTTTCAGTCGAAATGTCTCAAGCTTCACCATTCATACAAACAACATAGGTACAAATATCACCTACTTATGGATAATAAAGATAATACGCCCACACAGAAGCTGTATTGATTTTTTTCTTTTAATAATTTACCATTATGATTCATGTTTAATCGGTCTTGTTATAAGCAATACACCTTTCCAAAAGTGTTTTCGAATTAAAATCTAAATTACATCAAAATAAATTGATAACTGTGGCGTCTGTCTTTGAGTCTTGCAAATAATTCAATCTCCGCAGAATTACTGACTAAAGGAATGAAGTACATATTGACGAAATCCTCAAAATAATATTCTGGCGCATCAATGAGTAGTTTGTACAGAAAACTGAGGTCACATAGCCCATTTGTTCTATTAAACATTAAATTAGAGTGAAATTACAAAAATACTTTTGGCACTGAACTTTTTGACAAGGAATTTTTAAAATGCTGCCATTTCAAAGTGTTTTAAACTACGAAGCGAACATTTTGTAAAGAGAAGCCTAATACATTCAGAATAATGAGGTTACAATTTTATGACCATAGCTTTGATACGGTAATAATAACTCTGGAATGAAAAGTTCATAGGTCAGATATCAAATTAAAGAAAGACAAATCTGTTTCTAATCATTTCAACTTGGATGACCATTCATCAGATCTTATCTTAACCCCCATTGAGCGCATAGTGATCTATCTGCCATAAGATGAAACTTTGAAATTCTGTTAAGCTTGGGAAACCCATTGAATTGAGACACTAAACACAGCAAGGTCGGATCGGACTGAATATTCATCATAATGCAAGCATAGCACTATTCGTTGTCTTGTTCAATACCACCAGCAATCGAGAAGGGAGGAAAGCCACGCCCATTATGAGAATCTGCATGAGAAATTCCACCATGTCTAAACAGTTCACTACCCGTAGACATAAAATTCTTTGGTCAGACGATGCTTAACTTTACAATAATTGTCATCGGAGACGCGTAAAATACTGTATGGGAAGAAGAAACCCTTTTTTACACGTATAACTACCCTACCCAATCATCTCGGCATTGATGCCCCGTCCGTAGGTAAAATGAGAAGAAATGGCTTTCACACTCCAACCCAGATTTGCGAAAGCACAACTTTTCCTTTAATTGATCATAATTTTACAAGAGAATGGTCCGGTTTCCGGAATGGTGTCGTTACCTGAAAAGGTTCTAACCCTGGACGAGTTATTATTAGATAAGAAAGAAGAAAAATACCCCGCAGTTCTAGACCTTTAATATATTTTTTTAATGAAGTATTTTTTCCATCCTAGGCCTGTACGCTTCTGAGCGAGTTTACGTATATATATTTCAAAGTTTGTTAACATTTCCCGATATAGAAATATATATTTTAATTTCAAAACCATCAGACTATTCAAACACTTCTCCACAGGTCAATGACTACGCGCACATGTCATGATATCAAAGTACATTTTTGATGCCTTCTTTTGGTTGGTTGTAAACACTGTATGAAAATTTATTTTATTGTGAAATAAACATCAAGTGACTTTTTGACTAAATTCAGCTCCTTGAAGAATTTATATCTTGTCTATTTATATACTTATTGAAGCTGTGAATTTGTACATTTTAATTCAGTTTATTACAACTCAAACAATGCACTATACAACTCAAACAAAGTACTATACAACTCAAACAATGGACTGTACAACTAAAACAATGGACTATACAACTCAAACAATGGATATTAAAATCACCTAGTTTCTGTATATAACCAACAGTTTCTTATTAACAATAATAAGGACCTTGTTAGAATAATTTTACACTGAATGTGGTCAAGGCATAATTTCATCTGATATAATATTTCGAAGATATTAAAATTGTTCAAATTACCAAAGTAATCAAAAACCGGAAGTAATGTACCAAAATTAAAAGTCTAAGGTATCACTTACAAAAATAGCCAAAGGAGATATTATGGTAGAAAAATGAAGGTTGTGTCAAGAGTTACGAGACGAGACGAAATCGATATTCAAAAGGTGCCTTAGGGGACCTCGGTAATTATCCAAATTTCATTCAAATCAAGTTTTAAACAAATCGGCGTCTGCAATAATTTTTTTTTTCAGATAATTTTTTTTTTACCAAGATGGTGGCTTAACGGTGAGGATTTAGCTTACACGACAAGATGGAAATTGAACATATTGCCTTTTTGGTCATTTTCAGCTGTTAAAATGTTAATTGAAAAATCGGTCTCAACTCGTGGAAATCGGATAAGAATTTTAATACAGAAGGTTACCCTTTAATAATCGATCTTAGACCACAGACTCGAGTTTTTACTGACATCTAAATAAACGAAAGCAACATATTGGCGATCCATTGGTAGCAGTCAATGAACTTTTCAACAGTCTTAATGTCTTAACCACGGGAGTAGGAGCTCAAACAATTTTAGGGATTATATTCATTAAAATCGTATGACATTATAAAAACAAATGTCACCAAGAAAAGGAAAAAAATTGATTTGATCGTGTTTAGAAGCATCTAGAGGAAATTGAGACGTCACTAATCGGAAGTTCAAATATTTTCCTATTTTCCTGTCACTTTTTATGTTGTTTGTATAGAAATTAGTTAAAATAATATTTTAGAATGCAAATATAATCTCGTTAATTTATACCATATTATAACAAAATCCATGAATCAGTCGTAGTAAACTGAAGTCTAGCAACTTAGCCGACTAAGCCGCTGGAGTTTCATCCGAGTGGGTCACACAGTAATCGCAAAGACAAGGTCTAGTATTAATTATCATGCATGCGGATGTTACCGTGCTTTTGTGTGAAACTCAGGAGAACTTATAAGATATGTTAAACGTAGTAAGCAGCTGCTGTGAAGGTACTAATGTTAATGTACATAATAACATAATCATGTTAGAATAAATTATAAGCAACAACCTATATACATTTATATATTCATTGAATTTAGTTATTTACTCATAAACTAAGATTACTCATATTCTCTCACTGAATACTCCGTCGTAAACGACTTAGTCGGTCAGGAAAAACCAAAGATCAAAAACATTAATTGAAATACTGAAAATAAACTCTGGAAACCTGTGTCTGATACCTAATGCAAAAACCGTCTCGAGAGTCGATACCCAGACTTGTATTCATGAATATATTTCTAATAATATTGAAACAAAATTAAACTTTGCGTCTCGTAGGAAGGTAGACTAGAGAAAGGCATCTGTATTCAATCAGTTACCGAGGAAGGTAACCACCACGTGATAAAATTATCACGTGTCTACATTAACAAATCAAACATACAACTAGAACCGTTATAACGGTACTGAAGCAGTGCGCATCTAACCTGATACATCGATAAAACGTTGCATTTTAAAGTCACAATGGGATTTCTTACCGGAAAAGAAAAAGAAAAGCATGTAAACGTTCACTAGTAAAAAAAATCGTTTAAACCGTTTACCGTTCGGTAGTGAAAAGACGCATGAATTTGAAACCATTCGGTACTAAAAGGTGTTAACATTCGGTAGTAAAAAGTCGAATTTTCAAATAGCTGTAAAGTTAAAAGTTCAATTCGCACAACAAAAATGAAAATATTTTTGGAAAGGTACAATAATTTGTGTTTCGGCCAAGAGGTCAACAGAGGTCAAATAAAAGAGAATATAAGCTTTAAAAGTGTTGAAAATTGCTGTTTTGGGACGTTTGTAAAAGCGAAAATATATGTCGGACATCGAAGATAAAAGTATGAATGGACATCGTAGATCAATAACCTTTGACCTTCTAAAGACCAAGATTATGCATGTAAATGGTCAAAATATCAAAATTTTATAAATTGTAAATCCTATTCCCTTTTTTAAAGTAAAAGGCCTAAACAAAATGCAAACTTTTCGAGTTATAACAATTTGAATTATTTATAGTAAAGGTAAAAGTAACCCGGATTTGCCACGCCCACTGCAAAAGATTTGTGTTGTCTGTAATAATGTGTACAATGTCAAATAATGTTCAAAATTTCAAGTGTTTACAATCATTAGATCATGAGATATTCGTAATTAAAAGTTTTTTTTAAGGCAACGGTGACTGTCGGTGGATTATAGAAACCGTAAAATTACGCAAAGTTACTATAGAAGTCAATACAAAATTTTCAAATTCAATTTTAATCAAAATACCAAGTGTTATATATCATTTGAAAGAATAGATTGCGTGTAATAAGGACAAAAGATAAATTTTCGCTTATGTAAATTAGGTCACGTGATAGACCTTTTTTTAAAGTTAAAAATCGCGATTTTCAATTGGCTGTAGAGTCGGAAGTTAACAATGCACAACAAAAGTGAAGATATTATCGGATATATCTCGTAAGGGGCAACAACTTTTGTTCAGGTCAAAAGGTCAACAAATGTCAAATAAAAGTAATATGAGCCTTTGAAGTTTCGAAAATTGCTGTTTTCGGACGTGCAAAACCGGAAGTATATATCGGACATCAAAGATCAAAGTAAGAATGGTCATCCTTAATCAATGACCTTTGACCATGCAAAGGTCAAGGTCATTCATGTTAAAGATCAAAAATGAAAATTTATAAAATTGTTAAACCTATTCCCTTTTTTAAAGTAAAGAATGCAAACAACTGTAATCTTATCACAAATTGTCCTAAGCAGTGATCTATTTTCATGCAAAATTTCTAGGGTGACAATTGAAAACTATGAGAGTTATAATAATTTCAAATATTTCAGGTAAAGGTAAATGCACACCAGATGTGCCACGCCCACTTCAAAAATTTTAATTTGTCTGTGACGGTGTGTACATTGTTAAATAATGTTCAAAATTTCAAGTCTTTACATTCATTAGATCATGAGATATTCGTAGTTAAAAGTTTTTTTTAAGGCAACGGTGACTGTCGGTGAATTATAGAAACCGTTAAAATTACGCAAAGTTACTATAAAAGTCAATACAAAATTTTCAAATTCAATTTTAATCAAAATACCAAGTGTTATATATCATTTGAAAGAATAGATTGCGTGTAATAAGGACAAAAGATAAATTTTCGCTTATGTAAATTAGGTCACGTGATAGACCTTTTTTTAAAGTTAAAAATCGCGATTTTCAATTGGCTGTAGAACCGGAAGTTAACGGAGCACGACAAAAGTGAAAATATTATCGGATATATCTCGTAATGGGCAACAACCTTTGTTCAGGTCAAAAGGTCAACAAAGGTTAAATAAAAGTAATATGAGCCTATGAAGTTTCGAAAATTGCTGTTTTCGGACGTCTGTAAAACCGGAAGTATATATTGCACATCAAAGATCAAAGTAAGAATGGTCATCTTAGATCAATGACCTTTGACCATGCAAAGATCAAGGTCATTTACGTTAAAGTTCAAAAATGAAAATTTTTAAAATTGTTAAACCTGTTCCCTTTTTTAAAGTAAAGAACGCAAACAACTGTAATCTTATCACAAATTGTCCTAAGCAGTGATCTACTTTCATGCAAAATTTCTAGGATGACAATTGCAAACTTTGCTAGTTATGACAATTACAAATATTTCAGGTAAAGGTAAATGCACACCGGATGTGCCTCGCCTACTTCAAAAATTTCAATTTGTCTGTGATGTTGTGTACATTGTTAAATAATGTTCAAAATTTCAAGTCTTTACAATCATTAGATCATGAGATATTCGTAGTTAAACTTTTTTTTAGGGCAATGGTGACTGTCGGTAAATTATAGACACCGTGATTTTACGCACAGTTACTATAGAAGTCAGTACAAAATTTTCAATTTTTAAAACGCCTATCGATCCTTTTGTGTCGCCCTTAGGGCGACGATGGGAGAGCTCTATTTTTACTGCTTCCGATCAGTTTTTGATCAGAATGTCAAGTGTTATATATCACCAAAAAGGAAATTTCATGCACTCAAAGAATATATAAGAATTTTTGTCGTATGTTAATCAGGTCACGTGACAGAGTTCTTCAAACTTAAAAATCGCGATTTTCCAATGGCTGTAGAACCGGAAGTTAACGATGCACAACAAAAGTGGGGATATAATCGGATAGATCTCGTAAGAGGCAACAACTTTTGTTCAGGTCACAAGGTCACCAAAGGTCAAAGTCACTAGATATGAGCCTTAATAGTTTTGACAATTACTGAAAACATAAAACCGGAAATAAAAAAATACAAAGCCAAAATTCAAAAATCGGCTTCCCATGTTTTGTTAGCAATCGATTGTAGTTTACATAAACATCAAATTTACGCACATCCAATTTTACCCTGAGGCCCCATTTTGAGTTTTATAAAAATGAGTCATATCAAGATGGCGTCTTACACAA
>NW_008710315.1:555080-572932 GCF_000327385.1 Lottia gigantea | reverse complement strand
CTTATCTACTATTAAATTTTTGACCGATTGAAATAAAATTGTGGAAGTTTAAAAAATGCTTTAAATAAAATCTCAAAAAGTCAGCGATAAAAGTCAAAATTTGAAATTTCTTAAATTGCTATCTTTTAGACATTCGTCAAAGTAAAGAACAAAACAAAAATTATGTTTGAAATAGATTCAGAATAATAGCAGGTATTGCAAAGACGTAATGAACGGTTAAAGTCCTACGTCATTTCCGGTTGGGCGAAGATGCGTCATTTTACATTTAAACAATAGCGACACGCTAAGTATAAGAGATAATGATGTCAGATAATCTGTGGTATGTGCAGTTTTGGCTGGGGAGCGTGACCAGAAGTAGACAAAAAAAAAAAAAATAGTCATTTCGAAAACAAAGCAGTGCGTTCAAAGAACGCACTGCAATAATTTCCCGCTTTCCTAGCGAAGCGCGGGAAATATTAAAGATATGTTAAACGTTGTAAGCAGCTGCTCTCAAGTTAATAATGTTAATGTCAGTACGACAAAAAATTGTAATTTTTAAAAACTCTGGAAACGAGTATTGGGTATATGAAAGTAATTTAATTGAAATTTCATTACCTTGGTATTATTTTCAATTAGATCAGTCGACTTAATAACACACAAATTAGATCAGTCGACTTAATACACAAAAAATACATTAGAATTCAGAATTAAAAAAAATATATGTATGAAGATCATTTGAGCCGCGGTGGTTCAGTGAGTTACACACTTGCTCGCTAACATGAAGGTCAAGGGTTTAATCCCGGCAAAGGTCGAGAAAGTATCTTCAGATTTTTCAACCCGGTTTCCCTTTCAACAATGCAGGTAAGAGAGGCGGGTATGGAAAAAGCGTCTAGTCGTTCGGATGGGACAAATGGTCCCGTGTGCTACAGGCTGTGCTCGTTAAAGAACCTCGACAGTTTGACATCGAAATAGTGCAGGCTAATTTCGTTGTCCTTGTAAAATGTCTCCATCATGGTGCAGAAAAGTAGGACGTAAAACTCCATTAATTTCATGTCATATTGTAACATGTTTGTCATTATTGGATACTTATCTTGGTCTTGTTTCAAACTATGGTAAAGAAGTATGGGGTATACACCCTGATGACATTATAGAAAAGTACAAAGTAAATTCTGTGAAAATATTCTGGGTTCAGACCTTTGACAACTGATAATCTTGTACATTTTGAAAAATTGAGGAAAAGGAATATTAATATTTATAAATTAATATTATAAACTATTGGTTAAATGAAATCACCAGCAGGAATGTTGCCCCAAAAGCATGTTATACATGTATAGATTCATTTCGTTCAAAACATTTTGGAAGAAACTGGATTCGGTTTAGTATGGACAGCATTAATCAATGCTTTTACTCAGAGAATTAAAGACACGACTTACAAAATATATGACGAGATATGAAATCGAAGATGCTATACATAGCAAAAATATCAAAACAACTTCGAAATACCGTATTATCTATGTAAAAATATGAATTATAAAAACTTGATATGTAAATATCATATTTCCATAATTTGATGGTTGATTCGTTAATATTGATAGAAGCCAGTGAGTGTTCATTTTACAATAAAAATGAAATAGAGAACGAATACCATTTTATTTTCGTCCCCCACCCTCCAGATGTATTTTATCAATAAATACTATTGGAATAACCCATCTTTGGTTAAGCTGATAACCTAATTAAATTACCTTGTTGAATTTCAGAAATATTAATGTTCTAAATAAAATATGGTATTTTTTTTTGTATTTTGCTACTGCGAAACGAAATAACAAGTATATATTATATTGATATTATATTTTGAAGTATTGATGCTATTATATTTATTTTTTATATATTTACATACACCACCCTCTCTCGTCTTGATATATTTATGTTAATGTCGTTATGGTTATGTCTCTCTTTGAATACGACAATAAAACAACCCACCTTCATCTCAAAACAAACATTTTAACAACTGCCAAAATTTGAATCAAGACGTCTGATTTACTTACACAAAATATTAATAAAAGCATACCGACGGAATAATATTTGAGATGCTGATACAGTACTTAATTTGAAAAGAAACGTATACATACCTCCTAAGACCCCAAAGGGTAAACATATCAGCACTATGTAAATTGCCCACATACTTCAATCTGACAATGCACATAGATTCATGGGATATCGGTGATATTATATAGCAATTGAAGGTCGTAAATTATTATTTCTTAAAAAATAAAATCGTGCGGGTTTTTTTTTAGAATGAATGGTTGTTGAATTTAAGGGACATTCCCTTCTTAAAAAACTGAAGAACATAATTTAATTTGGTATAATAGTTAAGTGGTACAGGACAATTGAAATTTTCATCTTAATTCCTATTAAATTATCTTTTAAAATGCTTTCAATAATTTGTAAGGATCCAAATAGAAATTAATCGCTTTCAGTTAATGGGTTATCGGAACAAGAAGAAAGACACGTCATGTAAATAAATTAATAAAGAGAATAATCTGTTATTTGAAGATGGTGTAGGGATAATGTTTTAAAATGTAAAAATGTGAATAATCTGCTTTATAAAGAGCATGTAACACCATTCGGCTTTCGCCAATTTATGGAGTATATGTCCCAATTGGTTCGATACTAAAGACCATGTTCTTTCTACGCTGATTTCTTAGCCAAATCGAAACATTTAATATCAAAGCGCTTACTACTACAAGGGTATTTACCAAATCGACTCAAAATTGCCTTAAAGAAATTTTACGGCCGCCATCATGAACTAATTGAAGAATAAAAAATATCTGTTTCTGTTATCATCGCAGATGTTGTTTACCGATCAACTTTAGACTTGTCATCATAATAATATGTCGAGTTGACACCCGATGCTTTTTTTTTTTGTTTTTACGTTCCCAATTGTAGTTTTTATTGTCTATTTTGAGCAGCTATTACCACACCTGATACCACTTTTCATTTACGTAATACTTACTCACTTATCATATTTCGGGGATATACGTGTGTCGGTTAGATCATTGGTTCTTCACATGACGTCATTTGTTTGGTTACGTCGGGCGAATGGCGGCTATGGTTTCCGATCTCGATCGGCGTGTGAAAGTCTGATCTTCACTCATGATTCCTGTCGACCCAGCTGTAAATGGGTACGGATAATCTGGGAAATATCAATGCCAAGAGGTTTACCCAAGGAACAGCTGTTAGAAAGGATTCTTAATTGTTATATAGGTATGTGTTTTTTTCCTCATGTGAAAGGTTCATTAGCTGCAATGGTACCAATGTTGTGCTGCAAGATGTTCTGATTTTGGGTTTCATTTTGCGGTTCGAATCGTTAGTAGCCTACAAATTCTTGGTTTTTATACGCCCACACGTAAGATGGGCGTATATTATAATCACCCCGTCGGTCCGTCCGTCCGTTCACATTTGGCTCGTGCCCACTCTACAGGCTACAGTTCTTTATGGATTCTTTTGATTTTTATTTTGTGTGTCAATGTCATTATGAAGATGATCCCGATTGATTTTCGTGATGATCGGATAATTTTTCACCGAAATATCATGTCTGACTTGACTTTTTTCTCTATTAGCTATATTGTGCAACTCGTGCTCACTCTACAGGCTACAATTTTTTACAGATTCTTTTGATTTTTATTTTGTGTGTCAATGTCATTATGAAGATGATCCCTATTGATTTTCGTGATGATCGGATAATTTTTCACCGAAATATCGTGTCTGACTTAACGTTTTTCTCTATTAGCTATATTGTGCAACTCGTGCTCACTCTACAGGCTACAATTTTTTACAGATTCTTTTGATTTTTATTTTGTGTGTCAATGTCATTATGAAGATGATCCCGATTGATTTTCGTGATGATCGGATAATTTTTCACCGAAATATCGTGTCTGACCTGACGTTTTACTCTATTAGCTATATTGTGCAACTCGTGCTCACTCTACAGGCTACAATTCTTTACAGATTCTTTTGATTTTTATTTTGTATGTCAATGTCATTATGAAGATGATCCCTATCGATTTTCGCGATGACCGGATAATATTTCACCGAAATATGGTGTCTGACTTGACGTTTCACTCTATTAGCTATATTGTGCAACCCTGTAGTGTGTAATTACAAACAAACGGTTTTAGTGCATATTGTCGAGTACATAATAAACCCATGTTACCATATGCCACCGCGTCCTGTGATTGAGCAATGATTTTGAAAAAGTTATAATTACCAACAACACGCGCGACTTTCTCTTATATGATCAATACTTAATAAATCGCATATTTTGAAATGTTTGCCAGATCACAGATGCCCACCAAAAGCTTTTTGTTTTGAAAGCCGCTTAGAGGATGAAACTTTGGTCATTAGCAGAACCAATCTGCCTTCCAAATGGTGCCATTTATATAGCAGTTTGAATAATGACCCATTTGGTCTTATGTTTAGCGCTCAGGGAGGAGGGGGTGTGTTCTGCTATCACTCGGATTGATTGAAGTCCATAGGAACTGAACAGTTGGAACCATCAAACCATTTTCCTCTCTCCATATGAATAAATTTGGTGCAGAAATGTAAGACATAAAACTCCATTCATTTCATGAATAACCTTTTAAGTGAATGATAGATGCAATCCAAAAGGTGGAATTTCTTCATTTATCAACAATGGTATACCAGCTGTTACTCCAACTGACAAGGCGGACTTTTTCAACAGATATTTCATATCTCAGTCGCAGCTAGACACCTCTAATGCACCTCTTAGAGCAAAATCACAACTCACTTTGTCAGTTGCACTTTACCTCTGAGGAGGTTGAAGACATCATGTCATGTATCAATGTAACAAAAGACTCTGACTCAGACCACGTAAATGTAAAACTACTGAAATCTTTCATCTCTCAAATCTGTACCCCTCTCTGCACTCTCTTTAACTTGAAAGAAAGGTAATCCATCAAAATATAGACCAGCTTCACTTCTTGAAATACCAATTGTAAACTATTGGAAAAATGTATATATTTAGGTATAAATATTTTTAACTTCTATTCTTATCTATTATTACTAATCTGTAAAGCGATTTCTTACATTGCGATTCCACAATTTATCAACTAATCGATCTTAATCGCTTCTGTTGTAAAGCTATACATAAAGAGCAGTGCAGTGTCCTGTGACATCATAACGGCAGAGTGTGGCATGCCGCTCTATGTTACAAGCTTTAGGCATAAGAGGAAATTGCTCATGTGGTTTCAAGATTACTTGAATAACAGAATTCAAAGTGGTGTTGTCACTGGAGTGTCATCTGAGTCTAACACTGCTCCCGCTGGTGTTCCAAAGCGTTCTGTCCTAGGACCGTTTTCTTTTCTTTATTAAGATAAACGACATTGTGAAGGACATCAATTCAATGACTATGTATACAGGTGATACCAGCTTCTACCTAAAATGACCCAAATGTTTGTGCAGAAGAATTTTACCGTGACCTGGAACCAATAAACAATTGGGCTAAGAACTCGGGTTTAATATTTCAACAAACAGTCAGTGGGATACACATATTGATATGATTTTATCAAAAACTAGTTAGCTTATAAACTGTCTTACATCTCTGAAATATGATTAAATAGAAAATCTCTACAAACAATATACATTCACCTGCTTATTAGAATATTTAAATGTCGTTAAGTAGATTGAACTTTGATTATACTTGATTCCTGTATGTGAATTGAAACGTTGCAAAATTCAAAGAAAGGATTAGTCTATCAATAATATTGTTCTTCTGTGAGATCATCTGAGATGGGTGCCCTTCCAAACTAATAGACAAGATAATAAAAATTACAACTAGATGCACTACAAAGTATATGCAGAGCTGTGAGGGAAAAGGCCATCGATAACTTTATCAAGACTCATTCGACTGGACGAAATACAGAGACGGCATAAACTAATTTTGAGGTAATAAACCAACTACATTACTCCACCATATCTCTGCGATTAAATTCAAACAAAACATACCTCAAATAACCGAAATTTTAACAAAATATACCTCGTATAACCTCAAGTTATCAACTTGACCAATGTAGAACTAATATATTTTGTAATTCTTTTCCCGTCAGTAATCAGAGATTATCATATCATTACCGTATGTGACTTCTCCTTTTGGGTTTTATGCAACCCTGAGATACTTAGATGCTGGAGTGGTAATCGCAAAAAAAACATAGCGATGGCCATTTACTAAAAACACTAATTGTACCAAGTGTAGAAAGTTAGCGAAAAATTGATTGTGTGGAATGGCGTGAGCAGACTACAAAAAATGCTTCAAATATTATAAATTTTTTATAATGAATTTGCAGAGTTCTAAATTTATAGTATCAAATTGATCTTGCTTTGGCTTATAGCTGTGAATACCCAGAATGAAATACAATCTACATTGTGGAGCAGACAAAGTCTTCAATTTTTTACTGCTGCATTCTGCTACTTGCAACTTACTTATTTACTGTGTAAAGTGACATATTCCAGTTGTCACTGTTGAACATTCCAATTCAATTATTGAAGCTATTTCTTCAACAAATTTGGCAAGATCACTCTTACATCATAACACTGTGGATCAAAGCATGATTTAATGGCAATTTTGAACTTTCCTGTCTTTAACAATGGAAATAACCATTAAGATTTTTCCACTCTTTTTTTAACCGAGAAATCCTCCATTTTTATAGCGTGTTTACGAGATCACAACAAGATTAGGTTTGTTCGCAGACATATTTTGCAGAGTCAAAAAGATCCATACGCGTGTTCCTTGTCGATTCAGATTCGATGTTAGTGGAATAGATATAACAAAAATATTGATAGATTTTTCCAGCATTGGAGGGTGTGCATTACACATTTTATTTCAATAATTTGTATAGTCTTTTGATTTGTTGATTTTGTCGATAGGTTACAGACGAGATATCCCAATTTGCAATTTAAATCAAATTATATCAAATTCACAAAGAAATCTATAAATGTATTTTTTTTTATCAAACTTATGCAAATTATTAGGTGAATTTTCGAGACAACAGTATTGTTGTGTAAAGGAATTGTGTCGCATGGGGATTCCCCATTCCATTTCATTTCATGGGGATAATGCGACCAATATATAAGCTCCCAAAAAAGACCTAAACTCCCTACATTTCATAAATTCTTACACCTAAACACCCTTCATTTCATAAATTCTAACACCTAAACACCCTTCAATTCATAAATTCTTACACTAAAAAAAGACCTAAACTCCCTATAAATTATTACACCCTAAACTCCCCACATTTCATTAACTAAAAACACCTTCAATCAATTTCCTACATTCCATCAAAAAAAAGCATATTAAAAATACCCTTATATAAAAATAACATAACATTGTTAATTGCCTCGTTTTAAATAATGTTATTTTTAGTCTAGAAAAGGGAGATAACTCTTGTTTTGGAAAAAACAATTTTCTACTCAAATTTTAAACCTTAAAAATTGCAAATAAAATACTAGATCCAATCTTTAGATTATACGATCCGATTCGTTATTCGTTTAACAAGAAAAAAGAGGATTATATTATCATCTCACCGACTGTTGGTTCTAAATCCCAATTAAATGATGGTGGTAGAATTACCTTCGAAATAAATTCATTATCGAATATGTTTACATCCTAAAGATTTTGATTCAGTATCAGGTTGGATACCCGATGTTGGCGATGGAAGTGTTTTAAAAGAACCGGTAAGAAATCTTGCAAATGATGCCGATTTAGCTAGAGTGAGAGTTGTTGCTCGCAACACAATAGAAAGCTGCACGAGCAGCTAATCATGGATTCGAAAAACGAGTACTTCAGTACAATAATATTGTTGAGAATAATAGGTGGGGTAATTACGTAAATTGGAAATTATATCCTTTATTCGTCTCTTGGAGCATAGAAAGGTTTCCATAGGGTTACCTCATAACATTCATCTACAAAGATAAATCAACGATGATAAGATATTCTTTGGAGAGAATGGTTCAGATGCAAAATTAGAAATAACGAATCTCCAACTTTTCATACCCGTAATAACACCATCAATTGAAGTAGAAACGAGAATATTCAACTCGTTAACTAAAGATATTGAAATAGCTTTTCTTCATCGTAATACGGTTTGTAGCATGACTTTAACTGGAGAATCCACCACCTGGCCAATCACTAACACTATTAAACCAGCAAGATATTTAATGGTTGGTTTCAAGAACTTAGCAGATTCTCAAACGAATAACAATAATGTCTTCAGAGTGGCAATGAACCAAACTCAAGATCCTTTAATCCACAAAGTTCAAGTAAATTTAAACAACGAAATTATCCTAACCAACCTTTAACAATTAATCAAACCACAAAGGATTATAATGAATATTATAGAAACTATAAAAACATGTGTGAATTATTTGGAAATCCACCTCAGTTTGAATATGTAGATTTTGCACTTAATCATCCAATCTTCTGTTTTTATCTATCAGCTCACCAGGAAGATCTTTTCAAAACAGGAGTCAACATAAATATTTATATTGAAAAAACACAAGCAGATGTAACCGGTTATTGTTAAAAATGAAACCAGAAACTTTAGTTATGAAAATAATAGACGCTGTTGAAACAGATTCCCCAACTGTAATAACTTTCAACGGTAAAAAAAATCAGTATAACTAAAAAACTTATTGATAAATACAAATATTGTAAAGTCAGAGACGATATAGACTTAGAAAGAATGGATACAAATGTAAAAAAAGGGGGATTTATATTTTCCCTACCTTTAATATTTGCTGGTGCTACAGCCAAAAACTGCCAACGAAAAGAAAGCTGCTATTGCAAAAGCTGCTGCTACAAAAGCTGCCGAAGAAAAGAAAGCAGCCGAAGAACATAGACACAATTTAGCATTGGAAAAGTTGGCAGCAGAGGGTAAAAAACCTAAAACGGAAAAGAAAGGTTCAGGAGTGGGAGATATGATAGGCACAATGAAAGAATTTGAAAAAAGATTTAGTGAAGAAACCAAGAAAACTGTTAAACAAGGATTAAATAAATAAATAAATAAAAGAATCCAACGGATATAAAAGTTTTTCTTACGAAAAATGTTAATGACCTAGACTTATCTAATATTGATAGCAAACGAAAGAACTTAATATTGTTTGACGAAATCAAGCTGTTCAATAAGAATTCTTCACGAAGGGGAGACATCACAACTGTCACTGCATATACCAATCCCAATCTTTTTACGGGATGGATTCTATGTTCATTAGAAAAACGCGAATTGTAAATACTAGAAAACCCGCGGGTGAAAGAGTTATGATCGACATACGTTAATTTTATTTTTTTAAAAATGAGTAACGATTGGAATAATATTTTAAAAAGAAATAAAGAATATATCAAAGATGGTAAAAATAGGTTTATAGATTTTGGTAACGAGGAAATTGTTATTCAACTTCATTAAAAAAAAAAAAATTAACACTCTTCATTCTCTTCTTGAATAGTTAGATAATCGTAATCATCAAATTCGTAGTTTTCATCCATGTTCAATTATTTTCCGTCGTTGTAAGAATACATAATTCCTTCACTGTTTGGTGCTTTTCTCTTAACGAGATTTAGATAACTTCTTAAAACTTTCTTTTGTTTATCATCATCCTTTGGAATAACTACTCCATTGGTGAAACTTTTTACCCATGGTTTCTTAAATTCATTCGTTACATCGTGACCATTAGCTAATCGAATATAATCTTCTACGGTTATCTTATCTTTAGAGTAACCCTTACACGTTTTTATTTCTTTTAGAACACCATCGGAAGTTAGAATGATTTTGTATTTAATTTTTGGCGCTACATATAAACCAAATATAATTCCACCATCATCATTCTTTCCTTTACAATAATCATTTTCGGACACCAACCCACCTTCATTTAATTTATCCCAATTGCTAGACGAAATGTATAAACTATCGGTATCCGTATAGTATATTTCAGGCTTATAAAATCCATCTATCACGCGAATAAAATTATTCATTATTTTTTTTACTGTGAGATAAAACGAATGATCCCAAATGACTATGTGTTAGTCGTGTAGATTTAGGAGGTGAACAGTCTTTCTTCTTCATTTATCTCAACTATATATTGACTATCATTTACTTTTTCATAGTTTATAACGTGTGAATCGAAGTTGGCTTTTAAACTCTTCTAAAGGGTGGAGTTTTAAAATTTTCTTCGTAAACTATACCATCTAATATTTTAATCATTCGTCCACCGGCTTTCACTATTTCTTGAATATCGACCAATGTTAATACGTCGTGACAGAAACCATTTCTGAACCTGATTTTAGTGCCAGTTTCCTTTTTACCTATTCTATTCGTAAAACTGATTTTATCTTTCGCTGGTATGGGTTGGAAGAACATGTTGGTAGGATATTCAAACCAGACTTTTAAAATAGCAGTTCTACGTTTGAATTTCTGCTCATTAAAGAGCTTAACAAATTCTTTATTTTCTTCTTGTCGAAATGGTCTACCACTTTCCGCTCTCGGATATTCGCTGTCTAAATCCGACATGGCGGAAGCGTACAAACAGCTAGCATCAAAGGCCATTCGTTTAGTACATTTTATTTTTTTAAGTTTCGAATGAACCTCCGTTTTTTCTTTTGGGTTAGCACTATATTCTTTGAATAAATCAATTATATTATCACTTGGTGTTTCTGTGTATTCCTTTAATATATTACAAATTTCATCCATTTTATTCGTTTCAAATGATTTTCGATTTGCCGAAACTCTTCCTCATTTAATACTTTGATAAAATATCTTATAAAAGGGTGAGTAAACTTTTTCTACGTTTTCTTTTTCGGTGTGTTTCGGAACCATTCTAGTATTTTCATACCATTCTTCTTCAACCATTTCTTTATCGTAATGATATAATTAATACCAACCTTTTAAAGATAAACTAGATGATTCATGTTGATAGGAACATATGAAATTAATATTTTGCAAATAATTAGATTTCGGGGAAGGGAGGGTTTGATTCTCCCAAATGTACAGGCCTAGGGTGGAGCAGACACTTTATTTAGAAATTAGGATTAAGGGTCTTGATATTGGGTTTTCTTCTGTTCTTATTCTGATCTGAAATTAGAAAAGGGCGAGAAGTATAGTATCTGTTATGTGCTGGTTGTTTATAGTTTACTATGAACAATATTATCATTTAAGTTCTTATTTTTTGAATATGCAACTATCATTTTCTGCTTATAGACATGGGGGAATTTCTCTTGAAGGCTCTTACAGTGGACATGAACTATCTTGCTTGCTCGATTGCTGGTTGTATTAAACGGGACAACAAAGGGTGCTATTCCTACATTATGATGAATATTTAGTCCTATAGGTCTCGCTGTATTCAATGTCTCAATCCAATGGGCTTCCCTAGATGACGGAATTTGGTAGTTTCATCTTCGGGCAAGTCAATTTCTATACGCTCAATTGGGATTAGGGCGAGATCGTCTATTGAATGGTCGTCGAGGTTGAAATGATTAGAAACAGGCTTCTCTTTCTTTAATTTGATGTCTGACCTATGAGCATTAAAGCGAGTTCGTAAATTATTCTTAGTTTCTCCTACATATTGTTTGCGGCATTTCTTGCATGAAATTAAATATATTACATTCGAATGTTCACATGTTAGATGTTCCTGGATCGGGTACCTTTTATTCGTAGAGTTGCTTACAAAATAATGAGTTTCTGATATAAAGGGACATGTTTTGCATCTACTGGACAAACATGGAGCACTTCTTAAACCTGGAGGTACTTCGGCATAAAGTCTGTTTTTAGCTGCTATCTGTGCTAAGGTGGAATTTTTTATGTTTCGTAAAAATCGTTTAGAGTACCCACGCTCTTTAGTTTTGAGAAAACAATCGTACAGGCTTGGTTGAAATCAGAAGATCTTGTACAAATTCGATGAAATCGTAAAAACTTGTGACTTAATTATACCAGAAAAGGTATGTTTTGGGTGAAAGGAGCTCTTGTGCAAAAATGATGAGTATCAGTTTCTTTGAAATACACTTTAATATCCAGTTTATTTGTTTCTGCTATGGAATCTCCCTTAAAGACTATGGTATCGAGAAAGTCTATGCTTTTGTCACTCACGTTTGCGGTTAGTTTGATACAAGGATGGTGGTTGTTGAGAATTTCAAAGAATTCCCAAAACTGTTCGATAGAATAATTCCAAACCATAAAAATGTCATCCAAAAAGCGTCCGTAAAAAAGTGGGTCAAATGGACAGAGGGGCAACACCTCACGTTCCCACTCTGCCATGAAAAGGTTTGCGTACGAAGGGGCGAATCGTTTGCCCATTGCTGTCCCTGAAGTTAGTAAATATGTTTTACCATTAAATGTGAAATCGTTTCGACTAAGACAAATCTCTAAAAGCTGTAGAATTGCATCGTCGGGTCTGTTTGGATCTGGGTTTCTATTAAAAGCTTTACGAACTGCCGTTAAACCAGTAGTGTTATCGATATTGGTATACATAGAAGAAACGTCGATAGAAATTAAAATGGCATTAGAGGGAACTCGAAGATTTTTTATTTTATTGACAAAATCGGTTGTGTCTTTAAGGTAGGCGCGATGTTGGCATGCTAGAGGTAGTAAGAAATGATCAATGTATTCTGACACTGCATATGACTCACTACCACAGTCAGGCCTTTAGGGATTTTATTCGAGATAAACCACTCCTTGGTTGGATTCTTATGGATTTTAGGCAAAATGTACAAATGTCTCGACAATCAGGTTTGGCAGACAGATAGTCATATTGTTTCTGTTTGAGATAACTAGTTTTGACTAAATCGGCAAGAATATTATTAATCATGTTAGCAGTTTCTTTGAAAATTGGTTTCGGTAAAATGGCATAATGTTTAGGATTATTCAGTTGATTCTCTGCGTAATCCTCCCTATTCAGAATGACACAACATGAACCTTTGTCACTCTTTTTAATAACAATGCTATCGTCTTTCTTAAGTAAGTTTAACGCTTCACGTTCCACTCGTGTGAGATTAGGCTTTTCGTGTGTTATGGAAAGGTTCACTGTTTGGCTATTCATACTCGCAAATGCTTTCAATATTTCAGGATGGATGGCGGCCTGAGGGGGTGTCCACGTGGATTTAGGAATAAACATTGATGTGAGACATCGAGTACATGTAACCGCTTAACGAAATGCTCGTGCAAATACTTTGAGAAAGTACTATATAAGGATAGAAATAATACATTTATATTTATTTTACATAATCATGAGTAAGAAGAGAAGTCCGAATTTTACATCGCAGGAGATTCAAATTTTGATAGACGAAGTGGAGAAGAATAAGTCCTTACTTTTCAGCCGACACAGCAATGTAGTAACAAACAGTGCTAAAAAGAATACTTCATATTTGAATCGCAAACTGCTTGAACATTAATAGAATGGTAGTTTTTCTATTTACATAAAGATGTTCATCCTCTGTTGGAGCTTTTATACGTATGTGTGTACCATCAATGGCACCGACTACACTTGGAACTACACTTGGAAAGTCTGTTTTTTTCATGAAAACCTCTCATGATATTGCGAAGTCCAGCCTGGTCAGTTGGCATCTTTATATAATCATTACAAACCCTCTTTAAACATGCAGTCCATCATATCTTTTATGATAATCATAAGACCATCTTAAGACAGGTCGAGAGGTGTCTTAAGATTACGATGAAATTTATGATTTATCGTAACTTAGGACACTTTCGAAAACCTATCTTACGACTATGATATGTCGTAAGACCATCTTAAGTCGTAAGATACTTTCGAAAACCAGGCCCCAGGATCTTTTCTTTTTTTCTTTTTGCTATTGCTTCATTTACTTTTTCATACGAACGAAAAGTCAAGATTGATCTTCTTTTTCGTTTATATTCTTTAAAACTCTTACTTCGATCTTTCTCAGTAAGGTATTTATATGACATATTTACTTTTTTAGGTTTTGTTGGGTTTTTTTATTTGAAAATATTCAGCAATATTCTGTTTCATTTTTGATTCAATTAGACTACTACTTTTTCTTCTTCAATTGTTGAATTATTTAATTCTTTAGATTGATCTTTTTTTCTTCTTCTGCAATTATTGAATTATTTAATTCCTTAGATTGTTCTTTTCCATTAGGTATTGGTGATTCATCTGCAAGATGTTCTCAATGAATTCCTTTCTTTCTTTTCTCTTTTAAACCTCGCTTTTCTTTTTCAGTGTAGGCATCTTATGTTATTTATCCCAGATAGATAACAGAAAAATTCATTTATCTTACCCTAATTCGGAAGGGATAAACAGTTATATCGATCCAGAATTGTGCACAGTTAAAGATGGGTTTCCTTATTTATAGTGTCAAATTAAACAAACTATTTGATTATTTAGTGTTTCTAATGTATTATCATATTTCATTATGTTGTTATTGCATTAATTAAAGTTTTAACCAGTCATTAATGTCCGTAAATGTACAGTTAAGATAAACAAAAAAATTTGTTTTGACTTTTCTTAACCCTTGTGCTAGAACTTAAGGTATTTTTCGGGACCCCAGCACCGATTTTTTTCGAATTTCCAAAATACCATCGAAGATAGCAATTTGGTTATTTCAAACATTGTAGCTGATGGAATTTTTAACCTGTTCATGATCAGTCTACTGTGCAACAATCACAATTAGCGGATATGTTACCCTTTTAAATTGAAACACACCATGCTAGTATGTTGGGGTACATTTAGACCCCAGATAAATTCAGTGCTAAAACTGGATTTCAGTGAATAAAATAAAATTGTAATCTACTCCTAAAGCTAGTTATCTTAGGTTAAAGTCAATTTGGCACTAAACCGAAATGTCCCCATGTCAAAATGGCCCCAAAAGTCAAAATTAGTCGAAATGACCCCAAATACAATAGTCAAAATGGTCCCTAAAATTACTCTTTGATTTCAACCAAAATCATTGGTCGAAATGATCCCCCCACCCCAAAAATTAAAAATGTCCCTAGTTTAAAAATATTCTAACTTTGATAATCAATTATAATTAGTAGCTTATCTGAGTTATTATCAAAGATTAATAATAATAGTTTGTAACTTATGTGATGATTAATGAAAGAAAAAAGACAGTAGTTTATAGCTTATTGAAGTGATGATGTGTATATTTGTTTTGAAATAAATACTGTTTAAACCAAGTCAAATCTTTCAATGACAGCCAAGTTATATATAGAATTGGTTGAAAGTGGGGCCGAGTTTCAATACACCTGTAGGAATTGTATTGTATTAAAACAACTTAACAACATTTGATCGATAATAAACATTGACACAGTACATTATTTCAAAGATTAAGATTAATCTGTTATACACCCAAATTAATTCAAATTATTAAATAAATTTATGGATATATTCAATATTAAGAGTACATAATATTTTACCAAGATGAGACTTGTTCAATATAAATACAGGTCAATTGAGACTGGTAAAATTACCTTGCTGCACTAATAATATGCCAACAACTCTTGATATTTTTTCCCGACAGGATATGCCGTGATACGACCAAAACACCTCTATCTTATTGGTCCCTGACCCCACCCCTCTACACCTATTTCGGCACCGAAATACAAACAACATACTGTCAAAACATTCACATATTATTTATTGTTAAAGTTGTTCAATGAAATAAAAAATTATTTGGTACCATTTTGACCACTTTGTAAGGGATATTTCAACTAATTTTGGGGCCATTTTGGTTAAAAATTGAGTATAACATCTATTGAATCTCGGGGGTCCTGAAGTACCCTAGTAGGTCAAATTTGAGTTTTTTATACATAATTTTCAAATTATCAATAAATGTTATAACCATATCAAGTTAAGCCAGCTACTTTTGAAATCTTAACCAATTGGTCAGTTATTGAATCAAAACAGATGCACTCTGCTCATCCCTAGATCACAACCCGACCCTTATGTAATATTCTAGATTATAGGTTTGGCTTGAAGACAGGATGACTTTCGCATATCGATATAACTATCATCTTGAATAATTGATTTGGTCAACAAGGAGTCTTTATAAAGTATTATTTGCCACACCTGGGAATATATTTCATGTTCTTTTGTTCAAAATTTCCATTATATAATAATAGGGGTTCCCAAATACCCCAGGTTCTATCCAATGTTATTCAAACGACGTGCTAGCACATAAGTAAAGTGGGGGCATAATTGAGGGTCCTCAATTTTCCCTTGTATGACTCCCCCCCCCCCCCAAACTGCCGTGGAATAGATTCAACCAGTCCCTATGGTATAGTTGCTTCACTGCTGGGGTCTTTGTTGATATTCACCAAGAATTTAGAAAAACTAAAAACTTTTTAAAAGTCAAAGTGTTTGAAAAAGATGAAATATGGTCAGCCGATTTAATTCATATGCCAATCGAAAGAGGATTTAAATATTGCTTAACAGTTATAGATTTGTATACGAGATATGTTTGGGTTATTCCTTTGAAAAACAAAACAGGATTATCAGTCAAACACGCATTTGAAACGATTATGAAACAATCTAACCGACATCCAGAAAAACTGTGGGTAGATAAAGGAAGTGAATTTTATAACAAAAATATGAAATCTTTGGGATTTGAAATTTACAGTACGCATAACGAAGGTAAAGCTGTAGTTATTGAGAGATAATATAATAGAACTCTAAAAAATACATTATTCAAAAAGTTCACGGTATTGAAATCTCAAAAATGGCTTAAAATATTACCAGAGGTTGTAGATGAATACAATAACAAATTTCATTCATCTATAGGTGTCACACCAACACAAGCCTCGAGTAATCCAAATATTATCAAGTCAATTAACGCGCAACATAACTACGAAAATGAAATAAAGAATTTAAATATCAAACCCAAATTTAAATTCGGAGATCGAGTTCGTATTTTCAAATATATAAGCAAATTCGAAAAAGGTTAAGTTGGATACTGGACAAACGAAATATGAGTAAGGTCTCCGTTGCGAAATATTCATCGTTGATAAAGTAAACACCACATCACCTCCAACATATGAATTAATCGATCAAGACAAAGAACAAATCATAGGAAGGTTTTATCAAAATGAACTTTAAAAAAAACGACTTTTAAAAATGAATACAAAGATGATGATTAATTTGATAGAAGATAAAGAAATTTAAATTTTTTAAATTTAAATGCAAATTTATGTTCAAAATATTATTGAATATGTTTTATCAGAATGTAATACAATTTTTTTCAAACGCAAACTACGTATATATTTCATCAATTGGGTTTTCAACAATACTTACCGCATACTCCTCAAAAAACCAACTTTTAAAAATGAATGAATTTCTCGATAAATATGAAACCGATACAACCACAAACTTTCAACTTATGAGATGGGCGAATGAGTTAAATATATCACCGTTTTATTATTGCATGAGAGATGAAATAAATGATCTGAAATATAAGAAAGGTAAATTTTACGCTATAACAAATATACATACTTCCAATCAAAAAGGAGTTCATCATTCTGCTTTGTACAAAGACTCTTCAAATGACTTATATTTCTTCGATTCTTATGGATTAGAACCCACTGAAGAGATAATGAAATTGACTAATCAACCAATCAAATGTTCTACCTTTCAAATTCAATTACCGGGACAAAAGTTTTGTGGACAGCTTTCACTTTGGGTTTTATATCAATTAAGTTTATAAAACAATTCGAAGAAATTGTAATAAATTTAACTCAATAAAAATGGCGAACAAGTTTGGATTAGGTTCTTTATCTTTAGAAACTAAAAAACCTAACACTACAGCGTGGATAAATAAAGCGAAACCTTACTTTGTGATCAAATCG
>NW_008710315.1:550057-551527 GCF_000327385.1 Lottia gigantea | reverse complement strand
AACCGTATTATCACCAAACCAAGGACAAATCATTATGGAAGCTACCCGCTCTAAAGAAATCTACCTTAATTATTGGATCATCTAACCTGAATCGAATTACCAAAACCAGTTCAGACACTGAAATACATTCTTACCCCGGTGCCCAAATCCATCACATACAGTCAATCCTGGAATCATACGACCATGATCCCAAACCTACTACCATTATTCTTCATGTAGGCCTCAACAACCGTGATCAGCTACCAAAGACCTCCTTTAACCAAGCCCAGAAATTAATCGCCACAGCCAACAAAACCTTCCCAAACTCTAAGATCCTCTTCACATGTATACCCATTTCAAATAAAATCTCGAAGAAAGCACAACAGAACCTCAGCACTCTCAACAACATGATGATGGAGTCCAGTATCAACAGCGCAACAATCTTACCACCCTACGAAGAAGAATACGAACCAGTTGATAATCTTCATTGGTCTCCAGAAACAGCAAACAGCATTTATTTGTTTTGGATACACCAGCTTCAAGCGTCGAGTAAGTCTTTAAACTAATTACTGGGGATAAATATACTGAGAGGCCACCGCTAGGCCAAACTGTAGTTAACTTGAGCCGCAAAATTCTCACACCCCTTCAGCATTCAATCTTAGACCGTGGACTTAAGTTTATTCCCACACCAAAGATAGCTAACTTGAATTATCTCCGACCATCCATTGAACGATTTCAATGAAATCTTAGCTGCACATATTTTTTTCGAAACCACCCCCCACGTGGTGCTAGAACAATGTTTATTCCTAAATCCACGTGGACACCCCCTCAGGCCGCCATCCATCCTGAAATATTGAAAGCATTTGCGAGTATGAATAGCCAAACAGTGAACCTTTCCATAACACACGAAAACCCTAATCTCACACGAGTGGAACGTGAAGCGTTAAACTTACTTAAGAAAGACGATAGCATTGTTATTAAAAAGAGTGACAAAGGTTCATGTTGTGTCATTCTGAATAGGGAGGATTACGTTTCAGAAGCAGAGAATCAACTGAATAATCCTAAACATTATGCCATTTTACCGAAACCAATTTTCAAAGAAACTGCTAACATGATTAATAATATTCTTGCCGATTTAGTCAAAACTAGTTATCTCAAACAGAAACAATATGACTATCTGTCTGCCAAACCTGATTGTCGAGACATTTGTACATTTTGCCTAAAATCCATAAGAATCCAACCAAGGAGTGGTTTATCTCGAATAAAATCCCTAAAGGCCGCCCGATTATATCTGACTGTGGTAGTGAGTCATATGCAGTGTCAGAATACATTGATCATTTCTTACTACCTCTAGCATGCCAACATCGCGCCTACCTTAAAGACACAACCGATTTTGTCAATAAAATAAAAAATCTTCGAGTTCCCTCTAATGCCATTTTAATTTCTATCGACGTTTCTTCTATGTATACCAATATCGATAACACTACTGGT